>NW_026974782.1:0-29219 GCF_037043105.1 Vanessa tameamea
GGAAATCGGAAAAGTCACTCACTCTCAAAACCGAGGTTACCTAAGCGATCGTAACACGGTCTCCTTACAGGCTTGCTATCTTCTAAAATATTAGAGATATCGCATTTTCTCACTGCACATTTTCGCTTTACTTTTGTTTATTTTAATTAATTTCATCGTTTATTTCATATTTTTTCATATTTTTTGACATTTTAATTTTTCTATTTAATTTCGCTAAGTCCTATCCGTTACGTAATATTAATCTTTTTTCATATAAAATTTTTGTTCAATTTTGACCGCAATTTTTCGTGAATCCTACTCGGATCCACCCCCAGATCATCGCCCCGCACTCGTTTTCTCGATTTCCACTCGGGAAATCGGAAAAGTCACTCACTCTCAAAACCGAGGTTACCTAAGCGATCGTAACACGGTCTCCTTACAGGCTTGCTATCTTCTAAAATATTAGAGATATCGCATTTTCTCACTGCACATTTTCGCTTTACTTTTGTTTATTTTAATTAATTTCATCGTTTATTTCATATTTTTTCATATTTTTGGACATTTTAATTTTTCTATTTAATTTCGCTAAGTCCTATCCGTTACGTAATATTAATCTTTTTTCATATAAAATTTTTGTTCAATTTTGACCGCAATTTTTCGTGAATCCTACTCGGATCCACCCCCAGATCATCGCCCCGCACTCGTTTTCTCGATTTCCACTCGGGAAATCGGAAAAGTCACTCACTCTCAAAACCGAGGTTACCTAAGCGATCGTAACACGGTCTCCTTACAGGCTTGCTATCTTCTAAAATATTAGAGATATCGCATTTTCTCACTGCACATTTTCGCTTTACTTTTGTTTATTTTAATTAATTTCATCGTTTATTTCATATTTTTTCATATTTTTTGACATTTTAATTTTTCTATTTAATTTCGCTAAGTCCTATCCGTTACGTAATATTAATCTTTTTTCATATAAAATTTTTGTTCAATTTTGACCGCAATTTTTCGTGAATCCTACTCGGATCCACCCCCAGATCATCGCCCCGCACTCGTTTTCCTCGATTTCCACTCGGGAAATCGGAAAAGTCACTCACTCTCAAAACCGAGGTTACCTAAGCGATCGTAACACGGTCTCCTTACAGGCTTGCTATCTTCTAAAATATTAGAGATATCGCATTTTCTCACTGCACATTTTCGCTTTACTTTTGTTTATTTTAATTAATTTCATCGTTTATTTCATATTTTTTCATATTTTTTGACATTTTAATTTTTCTATTTAATTTCGCTAAGTCCTATCCGTTACGTAATATTAATCTTTTTTCATATAAAATTTTTGTTCAATTTTGACCGCAATTTTTCGTGAATCCTACTCGGATCCACCCCCTGATCATCGCCCCGCACTCGTTTTCTCGATTTCCACTCGGGAAATCGGAAAAGTCACTCACTCTCAAAACCGAGGTTACCTAAGCGATCGTAACACGGTCTCCTTACAGGCTTGCTATCTTCTAAAATATTAGAGATATCGCATTTTCTCACTGCACATTTTCGCTTTACTTTTGTTTATTTTAATTAATTTCATCGTTTATTTCATATTTTTTCATATTTTTTGACATTTTAATTTTTCTATTTAATTTCGCTAAGTCCTATCCGTTACGTAATATTAATCTTTTTTCATATAAAATTTTTGTTCAATTTTGACCGCAATTTTTCGTGAATCCTACTCGGATCCACCCCCAGATCATCGCCCCGCACTCGTTTTCTCGATTTCCACTCGGGAAATCGGAAAAGTCACTCACTCTCAAAACCGAGGTTACCTAAGCGATCGTAACACGGTCTCCTTACAGGCTTGCTATCTTCTAAAATATTAGAGATATCGCATTTTCTCACTGCACATTTTCGCTTTACTTTTGTTTATTTTAATTAATTTCATCGTTTATTTCATATTTTTTCATATTTTTTGACATTTTAATTTTTCTATTTAATTTCGCTAAGTCCTATCCGTTACGTAATATTAATCTTTTTTCATATAAAATTTTTGTTCAATTTTGACCGCAATTTTTCGTGAATCCTACTCGGATCCACCCCCAGATCATCGCCCCGCACTCGTTTTCTCGATTTCCACTCGGGAAATCGGAAAAGTCACTCACTCTCAAAACCGAGGTTACCTAAGCGATCGTAACACGGTCTCCTTACAGGCTTGCTATCTTCTAAAATATTAGAGATATCGCATTTTCTCACTGCACATTTTCGCTTTACTTTTGTTTATTTTAATTAATTTCATCGTTTATTTCATATTTTTTCATATTTTTTGACATTTTAATTTTTCTATTTAATTTCGCTAAGTCCTATCCGTTACGTAATATTAATCTTTTTTCATATAAAATTTTTGTTCAATTTTGACCGCAATTTTTCGTGAATCCTACTCGGATCCACCCCCAGATCATCGCCCCGCACTCGTTTTCTCGATTTCCACTCGGGAAATCGGAAAAGTCACTCACTCTCAAAACCGAGGTTACCTAAGCGATCGTAACACGGTCTCCTTACAGGCTTGCTATCTCTAAAATATTAGAGATATCGCATTTTCTCACTGCACATTTTCGCTTTACTTTTGTTTATTTTAATTAATTTCATCGTTTATTTCATATTTTTTCATATTTTTTGACATTTTAATTTTTCTATTTAATTTCGCTAAGTCCTATCCGTTACGTAATATTAATCTTTTTTCATATAAAATTTTTGTTCAATTTTGACCGCAATTTTTCGTGAATCCTACTCGGATCCACCCCCAGATCATCGCCCCGCACTCGTTTTCTCGATTTCCACTCGGGAAATCGGAAAAGTCACTCACTCTCAAAACCGAGGTTACCTAAGCGATCGTAACACGGTCTCCTTACAGGCTTGCTATCTTCTAAAATATTAGAGATATCGCATTTTCTCACTGCACATTTTCGCTTTACTTTTGTTTATTTTAATTAATTTCATCGTTTATTTCATATTTTTTCATATTTTTTGACATTTTAATTTTTCTATTTAATTTCGCTAAGTCCTATCCGTTACGTAATATTAATCTTTTTTCATATAAAATTTTTGTTCAATTTTGACCGCAATTTTTCGTGAATCCTACTCGGATCCACCCCCAGATCATCGCCCCGCACTCGTTTTCTCGATTTCCACTCGGGAAATCGGAAAAGTCACTCACTCTCAAAACCGAGGTTACCTAAGCGATCGTAACACGGTCTCCTTACAGGCTTGCTATCTTCTAAAATATTAGAGATATCGCATTTTCTCACTGCACATTTTCGCTTTACTTTTGTTTATTTTAATTAATTTCATCGTTTATTTCATATTTTTTCATATTTTTTGACATTTTAATTTTTCTATTTAATTTCGCTAAGTCCTATCCGTTACGTAATATTAATCTTTTTTCATATAAAATTTTTGTTCAATTTTGACCGCAATTTTTCGTGAATCCTACTCGGATCCACCCCCAGATCATCGCCCCGCACTCGTTTTCTCGATTTCCACTCGGGAAATCGGAAAAGTCACTCACTCTCAAAACCGAGGTTACCTAAGCGATCGTAACACGGTCTCCTTACAGGCTTGCTATCTTCTAAAATATTAGAGATATCGCATTTTCTCACTGCACATTTTCGCTTTACTTTTGTTTATTTTAATTAATTTCATCGTTTATTTCATATTTTTTCATATTTTTTGACATTTTAATTTTTCTATTTAATTTCGCTAAGTCCTATCCGTTACGTAATATTAATCTTTTTTCATATAAAATTTTTGTTCAATTTTGACCGCAATTTTTCGTGAATCCTACTCGGATCCACCCCCAGATCATCGCCCCGCACTCGTTTTCTCGATTTCCACTCGGGAAATCGGAAAAGTCACTGCACTCTCAAAACCGAGGTTACCTAAGCGATCGTAACACGGTCTCCTTACAGGCTTGCTATCTTCTAAAATATTAGAGATATCGCATTTTCTCACTGCACATTTTCGCTTTACTTTTGTTTATTTTAATTAATTTCATCGTTTATTTCATATTTTTTCATATTTTTTGACATTTTAATTTTTCTATTTAATTTCGCTAAGTCCTATCCGTTACGTAATATTAATCTTTTTTCATATAAAATTTTTGTTCAATTTTGACCGCAATTTTTCGTGAATCCTACTCGGATCCACCCCCAGATCATCGCCCCGCACTCGTTTTCTCGATTTCCACTCGGGAAATCGGAAAAGTCACTCACTCTCAAAACCGAGGTTACCTAAGCGATCGTAACACGGTCTCCTTACAGGCTTGCTATCTTCTAAAATATTAGAGATATCGCATTTTCTCACTGCACATTTTCGCTTTACTTTTGTTTATTTTAATTAATTTCATCGTTTATTTCATATTTTTTCATATTTTTTGACATTTTAATTTTTCTATTTAATTTCGCTAAGTCCTATCCGTTACGTAATATTAATCTTTTTTCATATAAAATTTTTGTTCAATTTTGACCGCAATTTTTCGTGAATCCTACTCGGATCCACCCCCAGATCATCGCCCCGCACTCGTTTTCTCGATTTCCACTCGGGAAATCGGAAAAGTCACTCACTCTCAAAACCGAGGTTACCTAAGCGATCGTAACACGGTCTCCTTACAGGCTTGCTATCTTCTAAAATATTAGAGATATCGCATTTTCTCACTGCACATTTTCGCTTTACTTTTGTTTATTTTAATTAATTTCATCGTTTATTTCATATTTTTTCATATTTTTTGACATTTTAATTTTTCTATTTAATTTCGCTAAGTCCTATCCGTTACGTAATATTAATCTTTTTTCATATAAAATTTTTGTTCAATTTTGACCGCAATTTTTCGTGAATCCTACTCGGATCCACCCCCAGATCATCGCCCCGCACTCGTTTTCTCGATTTCCACTCGGGAAATCGGAAAAGTCACTCACTCTCAAAACCGAGGTTACCTAAGCGATCGTAACACGGTCTCCTTACAGGCTTGCTATCTTCTAAAATATTAGAGATATCGCATTTTCTCACTGCACATTTTCGCTTTACTTTTGTTTATTTTAATTAATTTCATCGTTTATTTCATATTTTTTCATATTTTTTGACATTTTAATTTTTCTATTTAATTTCGCTAAGTCCTATCCGTTACGTAATATTAATCTTTTTTCATATAAAATTTTTGTTCAATTTTGACCGCAATTTTTCGTGAATCCTACTCGGATCCACCCCCAGATCATCGCCCCGCACTCGTTTTCTCGATTTCCACTCGGGAAATCGGAAAAGTCACTCACTCTCAAAACCGAGGTTACCTAAGCGATCGTAACACGGTCTCCTTACAGGCTTGCTATCTTCTAAAATATTAGAGATATCGCATTTTCTCACTGCACATTTTCGCTTTACTTTTGTTTATTTTAATTAATTTCATCGTTTATTTCATATTTTTTCATATTTTTTGACATTTTAATTTTTCTATTTAATTTCGCTAAGTCCTATCCGTTACGTAATATTAATCTTTTTTCATATAAAATTTTTGTTCAATTTTGACCGCAATTTTTCGTGAATCCTACTCGGATCCACCCCCAGATCATCGCCCCGCACTCGTTTTCTCGATTTCCACTCGGGAAATCGGAAAAGTCACTCACTCTCAAAACCGAGGTTACCTAAGCGATCGTAACACGGTCTCCTTACAGGCTTGCTATCTTCTAAAATATTAGAGATATCGCATTTTCTCACTGCACATTTTCGCTTTACTTTTGTTTATTTTAATTAATTTCATCGTTTATTTCATATTTTTTCATATTTTTTGACATTTTAATTTTTCTATTTAATTTCGCTAAGTCCTATCCGTTACGTAATATTAATCTTTTTTCATATAAATTTTTGTTCAATTTTGACCGCAATTTTTCGTGAATCCTACTCGGATCCACCCCCAGATCATCGCCCCGCACTCGTTTTCTCGATTTCCACTCGGGAAATCGGAAAGTCACTCACTCTCAAAACCGAGGTTACCTAAGCGATCGTAACACGGTCTCCTTACAGGCTTGCTATCTTCTAAAATATTAGAGATATCGCATTTTCTCACTGCACATTTTCGCTTTACTTTTGTTTATTTTAATTAATTTCATCGTTTATTTCATATTTTTTCATATTTTTTGACATTTTAATTTTTCTATTTAATTTCGCTAAGTCCTATCCGTTACGTAATATTAATCTTTTTTCATATAAAATTTTTGTTCAATTTTGACCGCAATTTTTCGTGAATCCTACTCGGATCCACCCCCAGATCATCGCCCCGCACTCGTTTTCTCGATTTCCACTCGGGAAATCGGAAAAGTCACTCACTCTCAAAACCGAGGTTACCTAAGCGATCGTAACACGGTCTCCTTACAGGCTTGCTATCTTCTAAAATATTAGAGATATCGCATTTTCTCACTGCACATTTTCGCTTTACTTTTGTTTATTTTAATTAATTTCATCGTTTATTTCATATTTTTTCATATTTTTTGACATTTTAATTTTTCTATTTAATTTCGCTAAGTCCTATCCGTTACGTAATATTAATCTTTTTTCATATAAAATTTTTGTTCAATTTTGACCGCAATTTTTCGTGAATCCTACTCGGATCCACCCCCAGATCATCGCCCCGCACTCGTTTTCTCGATTTCCACTCGGGAAATCGGAAAAGTCACTCACTCTCAAAACCGAGGTTACCTAAGCGATCGTAACACGGTCTCCTTACAGGCTTGCTATCTTCTAAAATATTAGAGATATCGCATTTTCTCACTGCACATTTTCGCTTTACTTTTGTTTATTTAATTAATTTCATCGTTTATTTCATATTTTTTCATATTTTTTGACATTTTAATTTTTCTATTTAATTTCGCTAAGTCCTATCCGTTACGTAATATTAATCTTTTTTCATATAAAATTTTTGTTCAATTTTGACCGCAATTTTTCGTGAATCCTACTCGGATCCACCCCCAGATCATCGCCCCGCACTCGTTTTCTCGATTTCCACTCGGGAAATCGGAAAGTCACTCACTCTCAAAACCGAGGTTACCTAAGCGATCGTAACACGGTCTCCTTACAGGCTTGCTATCTTCTAAAATATTAGAGATATCGCATTTTCTCACTGCACATTTTCGCTTTACTTTTGTTTATTTTAATTAATTTCATCGTTTATTTCATATTTTTTCATATTTTTTGACATTTTAATTTTTCTATTTAATTTCGCTAAGTCCTATCCGTTACGTAATATTAATCTTTTTCATATAAAATTTTTGTTCAATTTTGACCGCAATTTTTCGTGAATCCTACTCGGATCCACCCCAGATCATCGCCCCGCACTCGTTTTCTCGATTTCCACTCGGAAATCGGAAAAGTCACTCACTCTCAAACCGAGGTTACCTAAGCGATCGTAACACGGTCTCCTTACAGGCTTGCTATCTTCTAAAATATTAGAGATATCGCATTTTCTCACTGCACATTTTCGCTTTACTTTTGTTTATTTTAATTAATTTCATCGTTTATTTCATATTTTTTCATATTTTTTGACATTTTAATTTTCTATTTAATTTCGCTAAGTCCTATCCGTTACGTAATATTAATCTTTTTTCATATAAAATTTTGTTCAATTTTGACCGCAATTTTTCGTGAATCCTACTCGGATCCACCCCAGATCATCGCCCCGCACTCGTTTTCTCGATTTCCACTCGGGAAATCGGAAAAGTCACTCACTCTCAAAACCGAGGTTACCTAAGCGATCGTAACACGGTCTCCTTACAGGCTTGCTATCTTCTAAAATATTAGAGATATCGCATTTTCTCACTGCACATTTTCGCTTTACTTTTGTTTATTTTAATTAATTTCATCGTTTATTTCATATTTTTTCATATTTTTTGACATTTTAATTTTTCTATTTAATTTCGCTAAGTCCTATCCGTTACGTAATATTAATCTTTTTTCATATAAAATTTTTGTTCAATTTTGACCGCAATTTTTCGTGAATCCTACTCGGATCCACCCCCAGATCATCGCCCCGCACTCGTTTTCTCGATTTCCACTCGGGAAATCGGAAAAGTCACTCACTCTCAAAACCGAGGTTACCTAAGCGATCGTAACACGGTCTCCTTACAGGCTTGCTATCTTCTAAAATATTAGAGATATCGCATTTTCTCACTGCACATTTTCGCTTTACTTTTGTTTATTTTAATTAATTTCATCGTTTATTTCATATTTTTTCATATTTTTTGACATTTTAATTTTTCTATTTAATTTCGCTAAGTCCTATCCGTTACGTAATATTAATCTTTTTTCATATAAAATTTTTGTTCAATTTTGACCGCAATTTTTCGTGAATCCTACTCGGATCCACCCCAGATCATCGCCCCGCACTCGTTTTCTCGATTTCCACTCGGGAAATCGGAAAAGTCACTCACTCTCAAAACCGAGGTTACCTAGCGATCGTAACACGGTCTCCTTACAGGCTTGCTATCTTCTAAAATATTAGAGATATCGCATTTTCTCACTGCACATTTTCGCTTTACTTTTGTTTATTTTAATTAATTTCATCGTTTATTTCATATTTTTTCATATTTTTTGACATTTTAATTTTTCTATTTAATTTCGCTAAGTCCTATCCGTTACGTAATATTAATCTTTTTTCATATAAAATTTTTGTTCAATTTTGACCGCAATTTTTCGTGAATCCTACTCGGATCCACCCCCAGATCATCGCCCGCACTCGTTTTCTCGATTTCCACTCGGGAAATCGGAAAAGTCACTCACTCTCAAAACCGAGGTTACCTAAGCGATCGTAACACGGTCTCCTTACAGGCTTGCTATCTTCTAAAATATTAGAGATATCGCATTTTCTCACTGCACATTTTCGCTTTACTTTTGTTTATTTTAATTAATTTCATCGTTTATTTCATATTTTTTCATATTTTTTGACATTTTAATTTTTCTATTTAATTTCGCTAAGTCCTATCCGTTACGTAATATTAATCTTTTTTCATATAAAATTTTTGTTCAATTTTGACCGCAATTTTTCGTGAATCCTACTCGGATCCACCCCCAGATCATCGCCCCGCACTCGTTTTCTCGATTTCCACTCGGGAAATCGGAAAAGTCACTCACTCTCAAAACCGAGGTTACCTAAGCGATCGTAACACGGTCTCCTTACAGGCTTGCTATCTTCTAAAATATTAGAGATATCGCATTTTCTCACTGCACATTTTCGCTTTACTTTTGTTTATTTTAATTAATTTCATCGTTTATTTCATATTTTTTCATATTTTTTGACATTTTAATTTTTCTATTTAATTTCGCTAAGTCCTATCCGTTACGTAATATTAATCTTTTTTCATATAAAATTTTTGTTCAATTTTGACCGCAATTTTTCGTGAATCCTACTCGGATCCACCCCCAGATCATCGCCCCGCACTCGTTTTCTCGATTTCCACTCGGGAAATCGGAAAAGTCACTCACTCTCAAAACCGAGGTTACCTAAGCGATCGTAACACGGTCTCCTTACAGGCTTGCTATCTTCTAAAATATTAGAGATATCGCATTTTCTCACTGCACATTTTCGCTTTACTTTTGTTTATTTTAATTAATTTCATCGTTTATTTCATATTTTTTCATATTTTTTGACATTTTAATTTTTCTATTTAATTTCGCTAAGTCCTATCCGTTACGTAATATTAATCTTTTTTCATATAAAATTTTTGTTCAATTTTGACCGCAATTTTTCGTGAATCCTACTCGGATCCACCCCCAGATCATCGCCCCGCACTCGTTTTCTCGATTTCCACTCGGGAAATCGGAAAAGTCACTCACTCTCAAAACCGAGGTTACCTAAGCGATCGTAACACGGTCTCCTTACAGGCTTGCTATCTTCTAAAATATTAGAGATATCGCATTTTCTCACTGCACATTTTCGCTTTACTTTTGTTTATTTTAATTAATTTCATCGTTTATTTCATATTTTTTCATATTTTTTGACATTTTAATTTTTCTATTTAATTTCGCTAAGTCCTATCCGTTACGTAATATTAATCTTTTTTCATATAAAATTTTTGTTCAATTTTGACCGCAATTTTTCGTGAATCCTACTCGGATCCACCCCCAGATCATCGCCCCGCACTCGTTTTCTCGATTTCCACTCGGGAAATCGGAAAAGTCACTCACTCTCAAAACCGAGGTTACCTAAGCGATCGTAACACGGTCTCCTTACAGGCTTGCTATCTTCTAAAATATTAGAGATATCGCATTTTCTCACTGCACATTTTCGCTTTACTTTTGTTTATTTTAATTAATTTCATCGTTTATTTCATATTTTTTCATATTTTTTGACATTTTAATTTTTCTATTTAATTTCGCTAAGTCCTATCCGTTACGTAATATTAATCTTTTTTCATATAAAATTTTTGTTCAATTTTGACCGCAATTTTTCGTGAATCCTACTCGGATCCACCCCCAGATCATCGCCCCGCACTCGTTTTCTCGATTTCCACTCGGGAAATCGGAAAAGTCACTCACTCTCAAAACCGAGGTTACCTAAGCGATCGTAACACGGTCTCCTTACAGGCTTGCTATCTTCTAAAATATTAGAGATATCGCATTTTCTCACTGCACATTTTCGCTTTACTTTTGTTTATTTTAATTAATTTCATCGTTTATTTCATATTTTTTCATATTTTTTGACATTTTAATTTTTCTATTTAATTTCGCTAAGTCCTATCCGTTACGTAATATTAATCTTTTTTCATATAAAATTTTTGTTCAATTTTGACCGCAATTTTTCGTGAATCCTACTCGGATCCACCCCCAGATCATCGCCCCGCACTCGTTTTCTCGATTTCCACTCGGGAAATCGGAAAAGTCACTCACTCTCAAAACCGAGGTTACCTAAGCGATCGTAACACGGTCTCCTTACAGGCTTGCTATCTTCTAAAATATTAGAGATATCGCATTTTCTCACTGCACATTTTCGCTTTACTTTTGTTTATTTTAATTAATTTCATCGTTTATTTCATATTTTTTCATATTTTTTGACATTTTAATTTTTCTATTTAATTTCGCTAAGTCCTATCCGTTACGTAATATTAATCTTTTTTCATATAAAATTTTTGTTCAATTTTGACCGCAATTTTTCGTGAATCCTACTCGGATCCACCCCCAGATCATCGCCCCGCACTCGTTTTCTCGATTTCCACTCGGGAAATCGGAAAAGTCACTCACTCTCAAAACCGAGGTTACCTAAGCGATCGTAACACGGTCTCCTTACAGGCTTGCTATCTTCTAAAATATTAGAGATATCGCATTTTCTCACTGCACATTTTCGCTTTACTTTTGTTTATTTTAATTAATTTCATCGTTTATTTCATATTTTTTCATATTTTTTGACATTTTAATTTTTCTATTTAATTTCGCTAAGTCCTATCCGTTACGTAATATTAATCTTTTTTCATATAAAATTTTTGTTCAATTTTGACCGCAATTTTTCGTGAATCCTACTCGGATCCACCCCCAGATCATCGCCCCGCACTCGTTTTCTCGATTTCCACTCGGGAAATCGGAAAAGTCACTCACTCTCAAAACCGAGGTTACCTAAGCGATCGTAACACGGTCTCCTTACAGGCTTGCTATCTTCTAAAATATTAGAGATATCGCATTTTCTCACTGCACATTTTCGCTTTACTTTTGTTTATTTTAATTAATTTCATCGTTTATTTCATATTTTTTCATATTTTTTGACATTTTAATTTTTCTATTTAATTTCGCTAAGTCCTATCCGTTACGTAATATTAATCTTTTTTCATATAAAATTTTTGTTCAATTTTGACCGCAATTTTTCGTGAATCCTACTCGGATCCACCCCCAGATCATCGCCCCGCACTCGTTTTCTCGATTTCCACTCGGGAAATCGGAAAAGTCACTCACTCTCAAAACCGAGGTTACCTAAGCGATCGTAACACGGTCTCCTTACAGGCTTGCTATCTTCTAAAATATTAGAGATATCGCATTTTCTCACTGCACATTTTCGCTTTACTTTTGTTTATTTTAATTAATTTCATCGTTTATTTCATATTTTTTCATATTTTTTGACATTTTAATTTTTCTATTTAATTTCGCTAAGTCCTATCCGTTACGTAATATTAATCTTTTTTCATATAAAATTTTTGTTCAATTTTGACCGCAATTTTTCGTGAATCCTACTCGGATCCACCCCCAGATCATCGCCCCGCACTCGTTTTCTCGATTTCCACTCGGGAAATCGGAAAAGTCACTCACTCTCAAAACCGAGGTTACCTAAGCGATCGTAACACGGTCTCCTTACAGGCTTGCTATCTTCTAAAATATTAGAGATATCGCATTTTCTCACTGCACATTTTCGCTTTACTTTTGTTTATTTTAATTAATTTCATCGTTTATTTCATATTTTTTCATATTTTTTGACATTTTAATTTTTCTATTTAATTTCGCTAAGTCCTATCCGTTACGTAATATTAATCTTTTTTCATATAAAATTTTTGTTCAATTTTGACCGCAATTTTTCGTGAATCCTACTCGGATCCACCCCCAGATCATCGCCCCGCACTCGTTTTCTCGATTTCCACTCGGGAAATCGGAAAAGTCACTCACTCTCAAAACCGAGGTTACCTAAGCGATCGTAACACGGTCTCCTTACAGGCTTGCTATCTTCTAAAATATTAGAGATATCGCATTTTCTCACTGCACATTTTCGCTTTACTTTTGTTTATTTTAATTAATTTCATCGTTTATTTCATATTTTTTCATATTTTTTGACATTTTAATTTTTCTATTTAATTTCGCTAAGTCCTATCCGTTACGTAATATTAATCTTTTTTCATATAAAATTTTTGTTCAATTTTGACCGCAATTTTTCGTGAATCCTACTCGGATCCACCCCCAGATCATCGCCCCGCACTCGTTTTCTCGATTTCCACTCGGGAAATCGGAAAAGTCACTCACTCTCAAAACCGAGGTTACCTAAGCGATCGTAACACGGTCTCCTTACAGGCTTGCTATCTTCTAAAATATTAGAGATATCGCATTTTCTCACTGCACATTTTCGCTTTACTTTTGTTTATTTTAATTAATTTCATCGTTTATTTCATATTTTTTCATATTTTTTGACATTTTAATTTTTCTATTTAATTTCGCTAAGTCCTATCCGTTACGTAATATTAATCTTTTTTCATATAAAATTTTTGTTCAATTTTGACCGCAATTTTTCGTGAATCCTACTCGGATCCACCCCCAGATCATCGCCCCGCACTCGTTTTCTCGATTTCCACTCGGGAAATCGGAAAAGTCACTCACTCTCAAAACCGAGGTTACCTAAGCGATCGTAACACGGTCTCCTTACAGGCTTGCTATCTTCTAAAATATTAGAGATATCGCATTTTCTCACTGCACATTTTCGCTTTACTTTTGTTTATTTTAATTAATTTCATCGTTTATTTCATATTTTTTCATATTTTTTGACATTTTAATTTTTCTATTTAATTTCGCTAAGTCCTATCCGTTACGTAATATTAATCTTTTTTCATATAAAATTTTTGTTCAATTTTGACCGCAATTTTTCGTGAATCCTACTCGGATCCACCCCCAGATCATCGCCCCGCACTCGTTTTCTCGATTTCCACTCGGGAAATCGGAAAAGTCACTCACTCTCAAAACCGAGGTTACCTAAGCGATCGTAACACGGTCTCCTTACAGGCTTGCTATCTTCTAAAATATTAGAGATATCGCATTTTCTCACTGCACATTTTCGCTTTACTTTTGTTTATTTTAATTAATTTCATCGTTTATTTCATATTTTTTCATATTTTTTGACATTTTAATTTTTCTATTTAATTTCGCTAAGTCCTATCCGTTACGTAATATTAATCTTTTTTCATATAAAATTTTTGTTCAATTTTGACCGCAATTTTTCGTGAATCCTACTCGGATCCACCCCCAGATCATCGCCCCGCACTCGTTTTCTCGATTTCCACTCGGGAAATCGGAAAAGTCACTCACTCTCAAAACCGAGGTTACCTAAGCGATCGTAACACGGTCTCCTTACAGGCTTGCTATCTTCTAAAATATTAGAGATATCGCATTTTCTCACTGCACATTTTCGCTTTACTTTTGTTTATTTTAATTAATTTCATCGTTTATTTCATATTTTTTCATATTTTTTGACATTTTAATTTTTCTATTTAATTTCGCTAAGTCCTATCCGTTACGTAATATTAATCTTTTTTCATATAAAATTTTTGTTCAATTTTGACCGCAATTTTTCGTGAATCCTACTCGGATCCACCCCCAGATCATCGCCCCGCACTCGTTTTCTCGATTTCCACTCGGGAAATCGGAAAAGTCACTCACTCTCAAAACCGAGGTTACCTAAGCGATCGTAACACGGTCTCCTTACAGGCTTGCTATCTTCTAAAATATTAGAGATATCGCATTTTCTCACTGCACATTTTCGCTTTACTTTTGTTTATTTTAATTAATTTCATCGTTTATTTCATATTTTTTCATATTTTTTGACATTTTAATTTTTCTATTTAATTTCGCTAAGTCCTATCCGTTACGTAATATTAATCTTTTTTCATATAAAATTTTTGTTCAATTTTGACCGCAATTTTTCGTGAATCCTACTCGGATCCACCCCCAGATCATCGCCCCGCACTCGTTTTCTCGATTTCCACTCGGGAAATCGGAAAAGTCACTCACTCTCAAAACCGAGGTTACCTAAGCGATCGTAACACGGTCTCCTTACAGGCTTGCTATCTTCTAAAATATTAGAGATATCGCATTTTCTCACTGCACATTTTCGCTTTACTTTTGTTTATTTTAATTAATTTCATCGTTTATTTCATATTTTTTCATATTTTTTGACATTTTAATTTTTCTATTTAATTTCGCTAAGTCCTATCCGTTACGTAATATTAATCTTTTTTCATATAAAATTTTTGTTCAATTTTGACCGCAATTTTTCGTGAATCCTACTCGGATCCACCCCCAGATCATCGCCCCGCACTCGTTTTCTCGATTTCCACTCGGGAAATCGGAAAAGTCACTCACTCTCAAAACCGAGGTTACCTAAGCGATCGTAACACGGTCTCCTTACAGGCTTGCTATCTTCTAAAATATTAGAGATATCGCATTTTCTCACTGCACATTTTCGCTTTACTTTTGTTTATTTTAATTAATTTCATCGTTTATTTCATATTTTTTCATATTTTTTGACATTTTAATTTTTCTATTTAATTTCGCTAAGTCCTATCCGTTACGTAATATTAATCTTTTTTCATATAAAATTTTTGTTCAATTTTGACCGCAATTTTTCGTGAATCCTACTCGGATCCACCCCCAGATCATCGCCCCGCACTCGTTTTCTCGATTTCCACTCGGGAAATCGGAAAAGTCACTCACTCTCAAAACCGAGGTTACCTAAGCGATCGTAACACGGTCTCCTTACAGGCTTGCTATCTTCTAAAATATTAGAGATATCGCATTTTCTCACTGCACATTTTCGCTTTACTTTTGTTTATTTTAATTAATTTCATCGTTTATTTCATATTTTTTCATATTTTTTGACATTTTAATTTTTCTATTTAATTTCGCTAAGTCCTATCCGTTACGTAATATTAATCTTTTTTCATATAAAATTTTTGTTCAATTTTGACCGCAATTTTTCGTGAATCCTACTCGGATCCACCCCCAGATCATCGCCCCGCACTCGTTTTCTCGATTTCCACTCGGGAAATCGGAAAAGTCACTCACTCTCAAAACCGAGGTTACCTAAGCGATCGTAACACGGTCTCCTTACAGGCTTGCTATCTTCTAAAATATTAGAGATATCGCATTTTCTCACTGCACATTTTCGCTTTACTTTTGTTTATTTTAATTAATTTCATCGTTTATTTCATATTTTTTCATATTTTTTGACATTTTAATTTTTCTATTTAATTTCGCTAAGTCCTATCCGTTACGTAATATTAATCTTTTTTCATATAAAATTTTTGTTCAATTTTGACCGCAATTTTTCGTGAATCCTACTCGGATCCACCCCCAGATCATCGCCCCGCACTCGTTTTCTCGATTTCCACTCGGGAAATCGGAAAAGTCACTCACTCTCAAAACCGAGGTTACCTAAGCGATCGTAACACGGTCTCCTTACAGGCTTGCTATCTTCTAAAATATTAGAGATATCGCATTTTCTCACTGCACATTTTCGCTTTACTTTTGTTTATTTTAATTAATTTCATCGTTTATTTCATATTTTTTCATATTTTTTGACATTTTAATTTTTCTATTTAATTTCGCTAAGTCCTATCCGTTACGTAATATTAATCTTTTTTCATATAAAATTTTTGTTCAATTTTGACCGCAATTTTTCGTGAATCCTACTCGGATCCACCCCCAGATCATCGCCCCGCACTCGTTTTCTCGATTTCCACTCGGGAAATCGGAAAAGTCACTCACTCTCAAAACCGAGGTTACCTAAGCGATCGTAACACGGTCTCCTTACAGGCTTGCTATCTTCTAAAATATTAGAGATATCGCATTTTCTCACTGCACATTTTCGCTTTACTTTTGTTTATTTTAATTAATTTCATCGTTTATTTCATATTTTTTCATATTTTTTGACATTTTAATTTTTCTATTTAATTTCGCTAAGTCCTATCCGTTACGTAATATTAATCTTTTTTCATATAAAATTTTTGTTCAATTTTGACCGCAATTTTTCGTGAATCCTACTCGGATCCACCCCCAGATCATCGCCCCGCACTCGTTTTCTCGATTTCCACTCGGGAAATCGGAAAAGTCACTCACTCTCAAAACCGAGGTTACCTAAGCGATCGTAACACGGTCTCCTTACAGGCTTGCTATCTTCTAAAATATTAGAGATATCGCATTTTCTCACTGCACATTTTCGCTTTACTTTTGTTTATTTTAATTAATTTCATCGTTTATTTCATATTTTTTCATATTTTTTGACATTTTAATTTTTCTATTTAATTTCGCTAAGTCCTATCCGTTACGTAATATTAATCTTTTTTCATATAAAATTTTTGTTCAATTTTGACCGCAATTTTTCGTGAATCCTACTCGGATCCACCCCCAGATCATCGCCCCGCACTCGTTTTCTCGATTTCCACTCGGGAAATCGGAAAAGTCACTCACTCTCAAAACCGAGGTTACCTAAGCGATCGTAACACGGTCTCCTTACAGGCTTGCTATCTTCTAAAATATTAGAGATATCGCATTTTCTCACTGCACATTTTCGCTTTACTTTTGTTTATTTTAATTAATTTCATCGTTTATTTCATATTTTTTCATATTTTTTGACATTTTAATTTTTCTATTTAATTTCGCTAAGTCCTATCCGTTACGTAATATTAATCTTTTTTCATATAAAATTTTTGTTCAATTTTGACCGCAATTTTTCGTGAATCCTACTCGGATCCACCCCCAGATCATCGCCCCGCACTCGTTTTCTCGATTTCCACTCGGGAAATCGGAAAAGTCACTCACTCTCAAAACCGAGGTTACCTAAGCGATCGTAACACGGTCTCCTTACAGGCTTGCTATCTTCTAAAATATTAGAGATATCGCATTTTCTCACTGCACATTTTCGCTTTACTTTTGTTTATTTTAATTAATTTCATCGTTTATTTCATATTTTTTGACATTTTAATTTTTCTATTTAATTTCGCTAAGTCCTATCCGTTACGTAATATTAATCTTTTTTCATATAAAATTTTTGTTCAATTTTGACCGCAATTTTTCGTGAATCCTACTCGGATCCACCCCCAGATCATCGCCCCGCACTCGTTTTCTCGATTTCCACTCGGGAAATCGGAAAAGTCACTCACTCTCAAAACCGAGGTTACCTAAGCGATCGTAACACGGTCTCCTTACAGGCTTGCTATCTTCTAAAATATTAGAGATATCGCATTTTCTCACTGCACATTTTCGCTTTACTTTTGTTTATTTTAATTAATTTCATCGTTTATTTCATATTTTTTCATATTTTTTGACATTTTAATTTTTCTATTTAATTTCGCTAAGTCCTATCCGTTACGTAATATTAATCTTTTTTCATATAAAATTTTTGTTCAATTTTGACCGCAATTTTTCGTGAATCCTACTCGGATCCACCCCCAGATCATCGCCCCGCACTCGTTTTCTCGATTTCCACTCGGGAAATCGGAAAAGTCACTCACTCTCAAAACCGAGGTTACCTAAGCGATCGTAACACGGTCTCCTTACAGGCTTGCTATCTTCTAAAATATTAGAGATATCGCATTTTCTCACTGCACATTTTCGCTTTACTTTTGTTTATTTTAATTAATTTCATCGTTTATTTCATATTTTTTCATATTTTTTGACATTTTAATTTTTCTATTTAATTTCGCTAAGTCCTATCCGTTACGTAATATTAATCTTTTTTCATATAAAATTTTTGTTCAATTTTGACCGCAATTTTTCGTGAATCCTACTCGGATCCACCCCCAGATCATCGCCCCGCACTCGTTTTCTCGATTTCCACTCGGGAAATCGGAAAAGTCACTCACTCTCAAAACCGAGGTTACCTAAGCGATCGTAACACGGTCTCCTTACAGGCTTGCTATCTTCTAAAATATTAGAGATATCGCATTTTCTCACTGCACATTTTCGCTTTACTTTTGTTTATTTTAATTAATTTCATCGTTTATTTCATATTTTTTCATATTTTTTGACATTTTAATTTTTCTATTTAATTTCGCTAAGTCCTATCCGTTACGTAATATTAATCTTTTTTCATATAAAATTTTTGTTCAATTTTGACCGCAATTTTTCGTGAATCCTACTCGGATCCACCCCCAGATCATCGCCCCGCACTCGTTTTCTCGATTTCCACTCGGGAAATCGGAAAAGTCACTCACTCTCAAAACCGAGGTTACCTAAGCGATCGTAACACGGTCTCCTTACAGGCTTGCTATCTTCTAAAATATTAGAGATATCGCATTTTCTCACTGCACATTTTCGCTTTACTTTTGTTTATTTTAATTAATTTCATCGTTTATTTCATATTTTTTCATATTTTTTGACATTTTAATTTTTCTATTTAATTTCGCTAAGTCCTATCCGTTACGTAATATTAATCTTTTTTCATATAAAATTTTTGTTCAATTTTGACCGCAATTTTTCGTGAATCCTACTCGGATCCACCCCCAGATCATCGCCCCGCACTCGTTTTCTCGATTTCCACTCGGGAAATCGGAAAAGTCACTCACTCTCAAAACCGAGGTTACCTAAGCGATCGTAACACGGTCTCCTTACAGGCTTGCTATCTTCTAAAATATTAGAGATATCGCATTTTCTCACTGCACATTTTCGCTTTACTTTTGTTTATTTTAATTAATTTCATCGTTTATTTCATATTTTTTCATATTTTTTGACATTTTAATTTTTCTATTTAATTTCGCTAAGTCCTATCCGTTACGTAATATTAATCTTTTTTCATATAAAATTTTTGTTCAATTTTGACCGCAATTTTTCGTGAATCCTACTCGGATCCACCCCCAGATCATCGCCCCGCACTCGTTTTCTCGATTTCCACTCGGGAAATCGGAAAAGTCACTCACTCTCAAAACCGAGGTTACCTAAGCGATCGTAACACGGTCTCCTTACAGGCTTGCTATCTTCTAAAATATTAGAGATATCGCATTTTCTCACTGCACATTTTCGCTTTACTTTTGTTTATTTTAATTAATTTCATCGTTTATTTCATATTTTTTCATATTTTTTGACATTTTAATTTTTCTATTTAATTTCGCTAAGTCCTATCCGTTACGTAATATTAATCTTTTTTCATATAAAATTTTTGTTCAATTTTGACCGCAATTTTTCGTGAATCCTACTCGGATCCACCCCCAGATCATCGCCCCGCACTCGTTTTCTCGATTTCCACTCGGGAAATCGGAAAAGTCACTCACTCTCAAAACCGAGGTTACCTAAGCGATCGTAACACGGTCTCCTTACAGGCTTGCTATCTTCTAAAATATTAGAGATATCGCATTTTCTCACTGCACATTTTCGCTTTACTTTTGTTTATTTTAATTAATTTCATCGTTTATTTCATATTTTTTCATATTTTTTGACATTTTAATTTTTCTATTTAATTTCGCTAAGTCCTATCCGTTACGTAATATTAATCTTTTTTCATATAAAATTTTTGTTCAATTTTGACCGCAATTTTTCGTGAATCCTACTCGGATCCACCCCCAGATCATCGCCCCGCACTCGTTTTCTCGATTTCCACTCGGGAAATCGGAAAAGTCACTCACTCTCAAAACCGAGGTTACCTAAGCGATCGTAACACGGTCTCCTTACAGGCTTGCTATCTTCTAAAATATTAGAGATATCGCATTTTCTCACTGCACATTTTCGCTTTACTTTTGTTTATTTTAATTAATTTCATCGTTTATTTCATATTTTTTCATATTTTTTGACATTTTAATTTTTCTATTTAATTTCGCTAAGTCCTATCCGTTACGTAATATTAATCTTTTTTCATATAAAATTTTTGTTCAATTTTGACCGCA
The DNA here is from genome assembly GCF_037043105.1 of Vanessa tameamea. NCBI lineage: Eukaryota > Metazoa > Arthropoda > Insecta > Lepidoptera > Nymphalidae > Vanessa > Vanessa tameamea. The sequence continues at coordinate 20,616 of NW_026974782.1, forward strand.
ATTTTTCGTGAATCCTACTCGGATCCACCCCCAGATCATCGCCCCGCACTCGTTTTCTCGATTTCCACTCGGGAAATCGGAAAAGTCACTCACTCTCAAAACCGAGGTTACCTAAGCGATCGTAACACGGTCTCCTTACAGGCTTGCTATCTTCTAAAATATTAGAGATATCGCATTTTCTCACTGCACATTTTCGCTTTACTTTTGTTTATTTTAATTAATTTCATCGTTTATTTCATATTTTTTCATATTTTTTGACATTTTAATTTTTCTATTTAATTTCGCTAAGTCCTATCCGTTACGTAATATTAATCTTTTTTCATATAAAATTTTTGTTCAATTTTGACCGCAATTTTTCGTGAATCCTACTCGGATCCACCCCCAGATCATCGCCCCGCACTCGTTTTCTCGATTTCCACTCGGGAAATCGGAAAAGTCACTCACTCTCAAAACCGAGGTTACCTAAGCGATCGTAACACGGTCTCCTTACAGGCTTGCTATCTTCTAAAATATTAGAGATATCGCATTTTCTCACTGCACATTTTCGCTTTACTTTTGTTTATTTTAATTAATTTCATCGTTTATTTCATATTTTTTCATATTTTTTGACATTTTAATTTTTCTATTTAATTTCGCTAAGTCCTATCCGTTACGTAATATTAATCTTTTTTCATATAAAATTTTTGTTCAATTTTGACCGCAATTTTTCGTGAATCCTACTCGGATCCACCCCCAGATCATCGCCCCGCACTCGTTTTCTCGATTTCCACTCGGGAAATCGGAAAAGTCACTCACTCTCAAAACCGAGGTTACCTAAGCGATCGTAACACGGTCTCCTTACAGGCTTGCTATCTTCTAAAATATTAGAGATATCGCATTTTCTCACTGCACATTTTCGCTTTACTTTTGTTTATTTTAATTAATTTCATCGTTTATTTCATATTTTTTCATATTTTTTGACATTTTAATTTTTCTATTTAATTTCGCTAAGTCCTATCCGTTACGTAATATTAATCTTTTTTCATATAAAATTTTTGTTCAATTTTGACCGCAATTTTTCGTGAATCCTACTCGGATCCACCCCCAGATCATCGCCCCGCACTCGTTTTCTCGATTTCCACTCGGGAAATCGGAAAAGTCACTCACTCTCAAAACCGAGGTTACCTAAGCGATCGTAACACGGTCTCCTTACAGGCTTGCTATCTTCTAAAATATTAGAGATATCGCATTTTCTCACTGCACATTTTCGCTTTACTTTTGTTTATTTTAATTAATTTCATCGTTTATTTCATATTTTTTCATATTTTTTGACATTTTAATTTTTCTATTTAATTTCGCTAAGTCCTATCCGTTACGTAATATTAATCTTTTTTCATATAAAATTTTTGTTCAATTTTGACCGCAATTTTTCGTGAATCCTACTCGGATCCACCCCCAGATCATCGCCCCGCACTCGTTTTCTCGATTTCCACTCGGGAAATCGGAAAAGTCACTCACTCTCAAAACCGAGGTTACCTAAGCGATCGTAACACGGTCTCCTTACAGGCTTGCTATCTTCTAAAATATTAGAGATATCGCATTTTCTCACTGCACATTTTCGCTTTACTTTTGTTTATTTTAATTAATTTCATCGTTTATTTCATATTTTTTCATATTTTTTGACATTTTAATTTTTCTATTTAATTTCGCTAAGTCCTATCCGTTACGTAATATTAATCTTTTTTCATATAAAATTTTTGTTCAATTTTGACCGCAATTTTTCGTGAATCCTACTCGGATCCACCCCCAGATCATCGCCCCGCACTCGTTTTCTCGATTTCCACTCGGGAAATCGGAAAAGTCACTCACTCTCAAAACCGAGGTTACCTAAGCGATCGTAACACGGTCTCCTTACAGGCTTGCTATCTTCTAAAATATTAGAGATATCGCATTTTCTCACTGCACATTTTCGCTTTACTTTTGTTTATTTTAATTAATTTCATCGTTTATTTCATATTTTTTCATATTTTTTGACATTTTAATTTTTCTATTTAATTTCGCTAAGTCCTATCCGTTACGTAATATTAATCTTTTTTCATATAAAATTTTTGTTCAATTTTGACCGCAATTTTTCGTGAATCCTACTCGGATCCACCCCCAGATCATCGCCCCGCACTCGTTTTCTCGATTTCCACTCGGGAAATCGGAAAAGTCACTCACTCTCAAAACCGAGGTTACCTAAGCGATCGTAACACGGTCTCCTTACAGGCTTGCTATCTTCTAAAATATTAGAGATATCGCATTTTCTCACTGCACATTTTCGCTTTACTTTTGTTTATTTTAATTAATTTCATCGTTTATTTCATATTTTTTCATATTTTTTGACATTTTAATTTTTCTATTTAATTTCGCTAAGTCCTATCCGTTACGTAATATTAATCTTTTTTCATATAAAATTTTTGTTCAATTTTGACCGCAATTTTTCGTGAATCCTACTCGGATCCACCCCCAGATCATCGCCCCGCACTCGTTTTCTCGATTTCCACTCGGGAAATCGGAAAAGTCACTCACTCTCAAAACCGAGGTTACCTAAGCGATCGTAACACGGTCTCCTTACAGGCTTGCTATCTTCTAAAATATTAGAGATATCGCATTTTCTCACTGCACATTTTCGCTTTACTTTTGTTTATTTTAATTAATTTCATCGTTTATTTCATATTTTTTCATATTTTTTGACATTTTAATTTTTCTATTTAATTTCGCTAAGTCCTATCCGTTACGTAATATTAATCTTTTTTCATATAAAATTTTTGTTCAATTTTGACCGCAATTTTTCGTGAATCCTACTCGGATCCACCCCCAGATCATCGCCCCGCACTCGTTTTCTCGATTTCCACTCGGGAAATCGGAAAAGTCACTCACTCTCAAAACCGAGGTTACCTAAGCGATCGTAACACGGTCTCCTTACAGGCTTGCTATCTTCTAAAATATTAGAGATATCGCATTTTCTCACTGCACATTTTCGCTTTACTTTTGTTTATTTTAATTAATTTCATCGTTTATTTCATATTTTTTCATATTTTTTGACATTTTAATTTTTCTATTTAATTTCGCTAAGTCCTATCCGTTACGTAATATTAATCTTTTTTCATATAAAATTTTTGTTCAATTTTGACCGCAATTTTTCGTGAATCCTACTCGGATCCACCCCCAGATCATCGCCCCGCACTCGTTTTCTCGATTTCCACTCGGGAAATCGGAAAAGTCACTCACTCTCAAAACCGAGGTTACCTAAGCGATCGTAACACGGTCTCCTTACAGGCTTGCTATCTTCTAAAATATTAGAGATATCGCATTTTCTCACTGCACATTTTCGCTTTACTTTTGTTTATTTTAATTAATTTCATCGTTTATTTCATATTTTTTCATATTTTTTGACATTTTAATTTTTCTATTTAATTTCGCTAAGTCCTATCCGTTACGTAATATTAATCTTTTTTCATATAAAATTTTTGTTCAATTTTGACCGCAATTTTTCGTGAATCCTACTCGGATCCACCCCCAGATCATCGCCCCGCACTCGTTTTCTCGATTTCCACTCGGGAAATCGGAAAAGTCACTCACTCTCAAAACCGAGGTTACCTAAGCGATCGTAACACGGTCTCCTTACAGGCTTGCTATCTTCTAAAATATTAGAGATATCGCATTTTCTCACTGCACATTTTCGCTTTACTTTTGTTTATTTTAATTAATTTCATCGTTTATTTCATATTTTTTCATATTTTTTGACATTTTAATTTTTCTATTTAATTTCGCTAAGTCCTATCCGTTACGTAATATTAATCTTTTTTCATATAAAATTTTTGTTCAATTTTGACCGCAATTTTTCGTGAATCCTACTCGGATCCACCCCCAGATCATCGCCCCGCACTCGTTTTCTCGATTTCCACTCGGGAAATCGGAAAAGTCACTCACTCTCAAAACCGAGGTTACCTAAGCGATCGTAACACGGTCTCCTTACAGGCTTGCTATCTTCTAAAATATTAGAGATATCGCATTTTCTCACTGCACATTTTCGCTTTACTTTTGTTTATTTTAATTAATTTCATCGTTTATTTCATATTTTTTCATATTTTTTGACATTTTAATTTTTCTATTTAATTTCGCTAAGTCCTATCCGTTACGTAATATTAATCTTTTTTCATATAAAATTTTTGTTCAATTTTGACCGCAATTTTTCGTGAATCCTACTCGGATCCACCCCCAGATCATCGCCCCGCACTCGTTTTCTCGATTTCCACTCGGGAAATCGGAAAAGTCACTCACTCTCAAAACCGAGGTTACCTAAGCGATCGTAACACGGTCTCCTTACAGGCTTGCTATCTTCTAAAATATTAGAGATATCGCATTTTCTCACTGCACATTTTCGCTTTACTTTTGTTTATTTTAATTAATTTCATCGTTTATTTCATATTTTTTCATATTTTTTGACATTTTAATTTTTCTATTTAATTTCGCTAAGTCCTATCCGTTACGTAATATTAATCTTTTTTCATATAAAATTTTTGTTCAATTTTGACCGCAATTTTTCGTGAATCCTACTCGGATCCACCCCCAGATCATCGCCCCGCACTCGTTTTCTCGATTTCCACTCGGGAAATCGGAAAAGTCACTCACTCTCAAAACCGAGGTTACCTAAGCGATCGTAACACGGTCTCCTTACAGGCTTGCTATCTTCTAAAATATTAGAGATATCGCATTTTCTCACTGCACATTTTCGCTTTACTTTTGTTTATTTTAATTAATTTCATCGTTTATTTCATATTTTTTCATATTTTTTGACATTTTAATTTTTCTATTTAATTTCGCTAAGTCCTATCCGTTACGTAATATTAATCTTTTTTCATATAAAATTTTTGTTCAATTTTGACCGCAATTTTTCGTGAATCCTACTCGGATCCACCCCCAGATCATCGCCCCGCACTCGTTTTCTCGATTTCCACTCGGGAAATCGGAAAAGTCACTCACTCTCAAAACCGAGGTTACCTAAGCGATCGTAACACGGTCTCCTTACAGGCTTGCTATCTTCTAAAATATTAGAGATATCGCATTTTCTCACTGCACATTTTCGCTTTACTTTTGTTTATTTTAATTAATTTCATCGTTTATTTCATATTTTTTCATATTTTTTGACATTTTAATTTTTCTATTTAATTTCGCTAAGTCCTATCCGTTACGTAATATTAATCTTTTTTCATATAAAATTTTTGTTCAATTTTGACCGCAATTTTTCGTGAATCCTACTCGGATCCACCCCCAGATCATCGCCCCGCACTCGTTTTCTCGATTTCCACTCGGGAAATCGGAAAAGTCACTCACTCTCAAAACCGAGGTTACCTAAGCGATCGTAACACGGTCTCCTTACAGGCTTGCTATCTTCTAAAATATTAGAGATATCGCATTTTCTCACTGCACATTTTCGCTTTACTTTTGTTTATTTTAATTAATTTCATCGTTTATTTCATATTTTTTCATATTTTTTGACATTTTAATTTTTCTATTTAATTTCGCTAAGTCCTATCCGTTACGTAATATTAATCTTTTTTCATATAAAATTTTTGTTCAATTTTGACCGCAATTTTTCGTGAATCCTACTCGGATCCACCCCCAGATCATCGCCCCGCACTCGTTTTCTCGATTTCCACTCGGGAAATCGGAAAAGTCACTCACTCTCAAAACCGAGGTTACCTAAGCGATCGTAACACGGTCTCCTTACAGGCTTGCTATCTTCTAAAATATTAGAGATATCGCATTTTCTCACTGCACATTTTCGCTTTACTTTTGTTTATTTTAATTAATTTCATCGTTTATTTCATATTTTTTCATATTTTTTGACATTTTAATTTTTCTATTTAATTTCGCTAAGTCCTATCCGTTACGTAATATTAATCTTTTTTCATATAAAATTTTTGTTCAATTTTGACCGCAATTTTTCGTGAATCCTACTCGGATCCACCCCCAGATCATCGCCCCGCACTCGTTTTCTCGATTTCCACTCGGGAAATCGGAAAAGTCACTCACTCTCAAAACCGAGGTTACCTAAGCGATCGTAACACGGTCTCCTTACAGGCTTGCTATCTTCTAAAATATTAGAGATATCGCATTTTCTCACTGCACATTTTCGCTTTACTTTTGTTTATTTTAATTAATTTCATCGTTTATTTCATATTTTTTCATATTTTTTGACATTTTAATTTTTCTATTTAATTTCGCTAAGTCCTATCCGTTACGTAATATTAATCTTTTTTCATATAAAATTTTTGTTCAATTTTGACCGCAATTTTTCGTGAATCCTACTCGGATCCACCCCCAGATCATCGCCCCGCACTCGTTTTCTCGATTTCCACTCGGGAAATCGGAAAAGTCACTCACTCTCAAAACCGAGGTTACCTAAGCGATCGTAACACGGTCTCCTTACAGGCTTGCTATCTTCTAAAATATTAGAGATATCGCATTTTCTCACTGCACATTTTCGCTTTACTTTTGTTTATTTTAATTAATTTCATCGTTTATTTCATATTTTTTCATATTTTTTGACATTTTAATTTTTCTATTTAATTTCGCTAAGTCCTATCCGTTACGTAATATTAATCTTTTTTCATATAAAATTTTTGTTCAATTTTGACCGCAATTTTTCGTGAATCCTACTCGGATCCACCCCCAGATCATCGCCCCGCACTCGTTTTCTCGATTTCCACTCGGGAAATCGGAAAAGTCACTCACTCTCAAAACCGAGGTTACCTAAGCGATCGTAACACGGTCTCCTTACAGGCTTGCTATCTTCTAAAATATTAGAGATATCGCATTTTCTCACTGCACATTTTCGCTTTACTTTTGTTTATTTTAATTAATTTCATCGTTTATTTCATATTTTTTCATATTTTTTGACATTTTAATTTTTCTATTTAATTTCGCTAAGTCCTATCCGTTACGTAATATTAATCTTTTTTCATATAAAATTTTTGTTCAATTTTGACCGCAATTTTTCGTGAATCCTACTCGGATCCACCCCCAGATCATCGCCCCGCACTCGTTTTCTCGATTTCCACTCGGGAAATCGGAAAAGTCACTCACTCTCAAAACCGAGGTTACCTAAGCGATCGTAACACGGTCTCCTTACAGGCTTGCTATCTTCTAAAATATTAGAGATATCGCATTTTCTCACTGCACATTTTCGCTTTACTTTTGTTTATTTTAATTAATTTCATCGTTTATTTCATATTTTTTCATATTTTTTGACATTTTAATTTTTCTATTTAATTTCGCTAAGTCCTATCCGTTACGTAATATTAATCTTTTTTCATATAAAATTTTTGTTCAATTTTGACCGCAATTTTTCGTGAATCCTACTCGGATCCACCCCCAGATCATCGCCCCGCACTCGTTTTCTCGATTTCCACTCGGGAAATCGGAAAAGTCACTCACTCTCAAAACCGAGGTTACCTAAGCGATCGTAACACGGTCTCCTTACAGGCTTGCTATCTTCTAAAATATTAGAGATATCGCATTTTCTCACTGCACATTTTCGCTTTACTTTTGTTTATTTTAATTAATTTCATCGTTTATTTCATATTTTTTCATATTTTTTGACATTTTAATTTTTCTATTTAATTTCGCTAAGTCCTATCCGTTACGTAATATTAATCTTTTTTCATATAAAATTTTTGTTCAATTTTGACCGCAATTTTTCGTGAATCCTACTCGGATCCACCCCCAGATCATCGCCCCGCACTCGTTTTCTCGATTTCCACTCGGGAAATCGGAAAAGTCACTCACTCTCAAAACCGAGGTTACCTAAGCGATCGTAACACGGTCTCCTTACAGGCTTGCTATCTTCTAAAATATTAGAGATATCGCATTTTCTCACTGCACATTTTCGCTTTACTTTTGTTTATTTTAATTAATTTCATCGTTTATTTCATATTTTTTCATATTTTTTGACATTTTAATTTTTCTATTTAATTTCGCTAAGTCCTATCCGTTACGTAATATTAATCTTTTTTCATATAAAATTTTTGTTCAATTTTGACCGCAATTTTTCGTGAATCCTACTCGGATCCACCCCCAGATCATCGCCCCGCACTCGTTTTCTCGATTTCCACTCGGGAAATCGGAAAAGTCACTCACTCTCAAAACCGAGGTTACCTAAGCGATCGTAACACGGTCTCCTTACAGGCTTGCTATCTTCTAAAATATTAGAGATATCGCATTTTCTCACTGCACATTTTCGCTTTACTTTTGTTTATTTTAATTAATTTCATCGTTTATTTCATATTTTTTCATATTTTTTGACATTTTAATTTTTCTATTTAATTTCGCTAAGTCCTATCCGTTACGTAATATTAATCTTTTTTCATATAAAATTTTTGTTCAATTTTGACCGCAATTTTTCGTGAATCCTACTCGGATCCACCCCCAGATCATCGCCCCGCACTCGTTTTCTCGATTTCCACTCGGGAAATCGGAAAAGTCACTCACTCTCAAAACCGAGGTTACCTAAGCGATCGTAACACGGTCTCCTTACAGGCTTGCTATCTTCTAAAATATTAGAGATATCGCATTTTC
>NW_026974783.1:0-27270 GCF_037043105.1 Vanessa tameamea
TCGAACTTTGTACAGATGGTTGCTCGTTATCATTTGAAAACATTAACTCAGCCAGATCTCTAAAAATTGCTAACTTCTCATCGATTGTGCAATTTTTTACAGTTATTATTTCACTAAAAAAATATATCTAAGAAACTAGAAACCAAAATGAATTCGAACTTTGTACAGATGGTTGCTAGTTCTCATTTGAAAACATTAACTCAGCCAGATCTCTAAAAATTGCTAACTTCTCATCGATTGTGCTATTTTTTACAGTTATTATTTCATTAAAAAAATATATCTAAGAAACTAGAAACCAAAATGAATTCGAACTTTGTACAGATGGTTGCTAGTTCTCATTTGAAAACATTAACTGAGCCAGATCTCTAAAAATTGCTAACTTCTCATCGATTGTGCTATTTTTTACAGTTATTATTTCATTAAAAAAATATATCTAAGAAACTAGAAACCAAAATGAATTCGAACTTTGTACAGATGGTTGCTAGTTCTCATTTGAAAACATTAACTCAGCCAGATCTCTAAAAATTGCTAACTTCTAATCGATTGTGCTATTTTTTACAGTTATTATTTCATTAAAAAAATATATCTAAGAAACTAGAAACCAAAATGAATTCGAACTTTGTACAGATGGTTGCTCGTTATCATTTGAAAACATTAACTCAGCCAGATCTCTAAAAATTGCTAACTTCTCATCGATTGTGCAATTTTTTACAGTTATTATTTCACTAAAAAAATATATCTAAGAAACTAGAAACCAAAATGAATTCGAACTTTGTACAGATGGTTGCTAGTTCTCATTTGAAAACATTAACTCAGCCAGATCTCTAAAAATTGCTAACTTCTAATCGATTGTGCTATTTTTTACAGTTATTATTTCATTAAAAAAATATATCTAAGAAAGACTAGAAACCAAAATGAATTCGAACTTTGTACAGATGGTTGCTCGTTATCATTTGAAAACATTAACTCAGCCAGATCTCTAAAAATTGCTAACTTCTCATCGATTGTGCAATTTTTTACAGTTATTATTTCACTAAAAAAATATATCTAAGAAACTAGAAACCAAAATGAATTCGAACTTTGTACAGATGGTTGCTAGTTCTCATTTGAAAACATTAACTCAGCCAGATCTCTAAAAATTGCTAACTTCTCATCGATTGTGCTATTTTTTACAGTTATTATTTCATTAAAAAAATATATCTAAGAAACTAGAAACCAAAATGAATTCGAACTTTGTACAGATGGTTGCTAGTTCTCATTTGAAAACATTAACTGAGCCAGATCTCTAAAAATTGCTAACTTCTCATCGATTGTGCTATTTTTTACAGTTATTATTTCATTAAAAAAATATATCTAAGAAACTAGAAACCAAAATGAATTCGAACTTTGTACAGATGGTTGCTCGTTATCATTTGAAAACATTAACTCAGCCAGATCTCTAAAAATTGCTAACTTCTCATCGATTGTGCAATTTTTTACAGTTATTATTTCACTAAAAAAATATATCTAAGAAACTAGAAACCAAAATGAATTCGAACTTTGTACAGATGGTTGCTCGTTATCATTTGAAAACATTAACTCAGCCAGATCTCTAAAAATTGCTAACTTCTCATCGATTGTGCTATTTTTTACAGTTATTATTTCACTAAAAAAATATATGTAAGAAACTAGAAACCAAAATGAATTCGAACTTTGTACAGATGGTTGCTCGTTATCATTTGAAAACATTAACTCAGCCAGATCTCTAAAAATTGCTAACTTCTCATCGATTGTGCTATTTTTTACAGTTATTATTTCATTAAAAAAATATATCTAAGAAACTAGAAACCAAAATGAATTCGAACTTTGTACAGATGGTTGCTCGTTATCATTTGAAAACATTAACTCAGCCAGATCTCTAAAAATTGCTAACTTCTCATCGATTGTGCTATTTTTTACAGTTATTATTTCACTAAAATAATATATCTAAGAAACTAGAAACCAAAATGAATTCGAACTTTGTACAGATGGTTGCTCGTTATCATTTGAAAACATTAACTCAGCCAGATCTCTAAAAATTGCTAACTTCTCATCGATTGTGCTATTTTTTACAGTTATTATTTCACTAAAATAATATATCTAAGAAACTAGAAACCAAAATGAATTCGAACTTTGTACAGATGGTTGCTCGTTATCATTTGAAAACATTAACTCAGCCAGATCTCTAAAAATTGCTAACTTCTCATCGATTGTGCAATTTTTTACAGTTATTATTTCACTAAAAAAATATATCTAAGAAACTAGAAACCAAAATGAATTCGAACTTTGTACAGGTGGTTGCTCGTTATCATTTGAAAACATTAACTCAGCCAGATCTCTAAAAATTGCTAACTTCTCATCGATTGTGCTATTTTTTACAGTTATTATTTAACTAAAAAAATATATCTAAGAAACTAGAAACCAAAATGAATTCGAACTTTGTACAGATGGTTGCTAGTTCTCATTTGAAAACATTAACTCAGCCAGATCTCTAAAAATTGCTAACTTCTAATCGATTGTGCTATTTTTTACAGTTATTATTTCATTAAAAAAATATATCTAAGAAACTAGAAACCAAAATGAATTCGAACTTTGTACAGATGGTTGCTCGTTATCATTTGAAAACATTAACTCAGCCAGATCTCTAAAAATTGCTAACTTCTCATCGATTGTGCAATTTTTTACAGTTATTATTTCACTAAAAAAATATATCTAAGAAACTAGAAACCAAAATGAATTCGAACTTTGTACAGGTGGTTGCTCGTTATCATTTGAAAACATTAACTCAGCCAGATCTCTAAAAATTGCTAACTTCTCATCGATTGTGCTATTTTTTACAGTTATTATTTCACTAAAAAAATATATCTAAGAAACTAGAAACCAAAATGAATTCGAACTTTGTACAGATGGTTGCTAGTTCTCATTTGAAAACATTAACTCAGCCAGATCTCTAAAAATTGCTAACTTCTCATCGATTGTGCTATTTTTTACAGTTATTATTTCATTAAAAAAATATATCTAAGAAACTAGAAACCAAAATGAATTCGAACTTTGTACAGATGGTTGCTAGTTCTCATTTGAAAACATTAACTGAGCCAGATCTCTAAAAATTGCTAACTTCTCATCGATTGTGCAATTTTTTACAGTTATTATTTCACTAAAAAAATATATCTAAGAAACTAGAAACCAAAATGAATTCGAACTTTGTACAGATGGTTGCTCGTTATCATTTGAAAACATTAACTCAGCCAGATCTCTAAAAATTGCTAACTTCTCATCGATTGTGCTATTTTTTACAGTTATTATTTCACTAAAAAAATATATGTAAGAAACTAGAAACCAAAATGAATTCGAACTTTGTACAGATGGTTGCTCGTTATCATTTGAAAACATTAACTCAGCCAGATCTCTAAAAATTGCTAACTTCTCATCGATTGTGCTATTTTTTACAGTTATTATTTCATTAAAAAAATATATCTAAGAAACTAGAAACCAAAATGAATTCGAACTTTGTACAGATGGTTGCTCGTTATCATTTGAAAACATTAACTCAGCCAGATCTCTAAAAATTGCTAACTTCTCATCGATTGTGCTATTTTTTACAGTTATTATTTCACTAAAATAATATATCTAAGAAACTAGAAACCAAAATGAATTCGAACTTTGTACAGATGGTTGCTCGTTATCATTTGAAAACATTAACTCAGCCAGATCTCTAAAAATTGCTAACTTCTCATCGATTGTGCTATTTTTTACAGTTATTATTTCACTAAAATAATATATCTAAGAAACTAGAAACCAAAATGAATTCGAACTTTGTACAGATGGTTGCTCGTTATCATTTGAAAACATTAACTCAGCCAGATCTCTAAAAATTGCTAACTTCTCATCGATTGTGCAATTTTTTACAGTTATTATTTCACTAAAAAAATATATCTAAGAAACTAGAAACCAAAATGAATTCGAACTTTGTACAGGTGGTTGCTCGTTATCATTTGAAAACATTAACTCAGCCAGATCTCTAAAAATTGCTAACTTCTCATCGATTGTGCTATTTTTTACAGTTATTATTTAACTAAAAAAATATATCTAAGAAACTAGAAACCAAAATGAATTCGAACTTTGTACAGATGGTTGCTAGTTCTCATTTGAAAACATTAACTCAGCCAGATCTCTAAAAATTGCTAACTTCTAATCGATTGTGCTATTTTTTACAGTTATTATTTCATTAAAAAAATATATCTAAGAAACTAGAAACCAAAATGAATTCGAACTTTGTACAGATGGTTGCTCGTTATCATTTGAAAACATTAACTCAGCCAGATCTCTAAAAATTGCTAACTTCTCATCGATTGTGCTATTTTTTACAGTTATTATTTCACTAAAAAAATATATGTAAGAAACTAGAAACCAAAATGAATTCGAACTTTGTACAGATGGTTGCTCGTTATCATTTGAAAACATTAACTCAGCCAGATCTCTAAAAATTGCTAACTTCTCATCGATTGTGCTATTTTTTACAGTTATTATTTCATTAAAAAAATATATCTAAGAAACTAGAAACCAAAATGAATTCGAACTTTGTACAGATGGTTGCTCGTTATCATTTGAAAACATTAACTCAGCCAGATCTCTAAAAATTGCTAACTTCTCATCGATTGTGCTATTTTTTACAGTTATTATTTCACTAAAATAATATATCTAAGAAACTAGAAACCAAAATGAATTCGAACTTTGTACAGATGGTTGCTCGTTATCATTTGAAAACATTAACTCAGCCAGATCTCTAAAAATTGCTAACTTCTCATCGATTGTGCTATTTTTTACAGTTATTATTTCACTAAAATAATATATCTAAGAAACTAGAAACCAAAATGAATTCGAACTTTGTACAGATGGTTGCTCGTTATCATTTGAAAACATTAACTCAGCCAGATCTCTAAAAATTGCTAACTTCTCATCGATTGTGCAATTTTTTACAGTTATTATTTCACTAAAAAAATATATCTAAGAAACTAGAAACCAAAATGAATTCGAACTTTGTACAGGTGGTTGCTCGTTATCATTTGAAAACATTAACTCAGCCAGATCTCTAAAAATTGCTAACTTCTCATCGATTGTGCTATTTTTTACAGTTATTATTTAACTAAAAAAATATATCTAAGAAACTAGAAACCAAAATGAATTCGAACTTTGTACAGATGGTTGCTAGTTCTCATTTGAAAACATTAACTCAGCCAGATCTCTAAAAATTGCTAACTTCTAATCGATTGTGCTATTTTTTACAGTTATTATTTCATTAAAAAAATATATCTAAGAAACTAGAAACCAAAATGAATTCGAACTTTGTACAGATGGTTGCTCGTTATCATTTGAAAACATTAACTCAGCCAGATCTCTAAAAATTGCTAACTTCTCATCGATTGTGCAATTTTTTACAGTTATTATTTCACTAAAAAAATATATCTAAGAAACTAGAAACCAAAATGAATTCGAACTTTGTACAGGTGGTTGCTCGTTATCATTTGAAAACATTAACTCAGCCAGATCTCTAAAAATTGCTAACTTCTCATCGATTGTGCTATTTTTTACAGTTATTATTTCACTAAAAAAATATATCTAAGAAACTAGAAACCAAAATGAATTCGAACTTTGTACAGATGGTTGCTAGTTCTCATTTGAAAACATTAACTCAGCCAGATCTCTAAAAATTGCTAACTTCTCATCGATTGTGCTATTTTTTACAGTTATTATTTCATTAAAAAAATATATCTAAGAAACTAGAAACCAAAATGAATTCGAACTTTGTACAGATGGTTGCTAGTTCTCATTTGAAAACATTAACTGAGCCAGATCTCTAAAAATTGCTAACTTCTCATCGATTGTGCAATTTTTTACAGTTATTATTTCACTAAAAAAATATATCTAAGAAACTAGAAACCAAAATGAATTCGAACTTTGTACAGATGGTTGCTCGTTATCATTTGAAAACATTAACTCAGCCAGATCTCTAAAAATTGCTAACTTCTCATCGATTGTGCTATTTTTTACAGTTATTATTTCATTAAAAAAATATATCTAAGAAACTAGAAACCAAAATGAATTCGAACTTTGTACAGATGGTTGCTAGTTCTCATTTGAAAACATTAACTGAGCCAGATCTCTAAAAATTGCTAACTTCTCATCGATTGTGCTATTTTTTACAGTTATTATTTCACTAAAATAATATATCTAAGAAACTAGAAACCAAAATGAATTCGAACTTTGTACAGATGGTTGCTCGTTATCATTTGAAAACATTAACTCAGCCAGATCTCTAAAAATTGCTAACTTCTCATCGATTGTGCAATTTTTTACAGTTATTATTTCACTAAAAAAATATATCTAAGAAACTAGAAACCAAAATGAATTCGAACTTTGTACAGGTGGTTGCTCGTTATCATTTGAAAACATTAACTCAGCCAGATCTCTAAAAATTGCTAACTTCTCATCGATTGTGCTATTTTTTACAGTTATTATTTCATTAAAAAAATATATCTAAGAAACTAGAAACCAAAATGAATTCGAACTTTGTACAGATGGTTGCTCGTTATCATTTGAAAACATTAACTCAGCCAGATCTCTAAAAATTGCTAACTTCTCATCGATTGTGCAATTTTTTACAGTTATTATTTCACTAAAAAAATATATCTAAGAAACTAGAAACCAAAATGAATTCGAACTTTGTACAGGTGGTTGCTCGTTATCATTTGAAAACATTAACTCAGCCAGATCTCTAAAAATTGCTAACTTCTCATCGATTGTGCTATTTTTTACAGTTATTATTTCACTAAAAAAATATATCTAAGAAACTAGAAACCAAAATGAATTCGAACTTTGTACAGATGGTTGCTAGTTCTCATTTGAAAACATTAACTCAGCCAGATCTCTAAAAATTGCTAACTTCTCATCGATTGTGCTATTTTTTACAGTTATTATTTCATTAAAAAAATATATCTAAGAAACTAGAAACCAAAATGAATTCGAACTTTGTACAGATGGTTGCTAGTTCTCATTTGAAAACATTAACTGAGCCAGATCTCTAAAAATTGCTAACTTCTCATCGATTGTGCAATTTTTTACAGTTATTATTTCACTAAAAAAATATATCTAAGAAACTAGAAACCAAAATGAATTCGAACTTTGTACAGATGGTTGCTCGTTATCATTTGAAAACATTAACTCAGCCAGATCTCTAAAAATTGCTAACTTCTCATCGATTGTGCTATTTTTTACAGTTATTATTTCACTAAAAAAATATATGTAAGAAACTAGAAACCAAAATGAATTCGAACTTTGTACAGATGGTTGCTCGTTATCATTTGAAAACATTAACTCAGCCAGATCTCTAAAAATTGCTAACTTCTCATCGATTGTGCTATTTTTTACAGTTATTATTTCATTAAAAAAATATATCTAAGAAACTAGAAACCAAAATGAATTCGAACTTTGTACAGATGGTTGCTCGTTATCATTTGAAAACATTAACTCAGCCAGATCTCTAAAAATTGCTAACTTCTCATCGATTGTGCTATTTTTTACAGTTATTATTTCACTAAAATAATATATCTAAGAAACTAGAAACCAAAATGAATTCGAACTTTGTACAGATGGTTGCTCGTTATCATTTGAAAACATTAACTCAGCCAGATCTCTAAAAATTGCTAACTTCTCATCGATTGTGCAATTTTTTACAGTTATTATTTCACTAAAAAAATATATCTAAGAAACTAGAAACCAAAATGAATTCGAACTTTGTACAGGTGGTTGCTCGTTATCATTTGAAAACATTAACTCAGCCAGATCTCTAAAAATTGCTAACTTCTCATCGATTGTGCTATTTTTTACAGTTATTATTTAACTAAAAAAATATATCTAAGAAACTAGAAACCAAAATGAATTCGAACTTTGTACAGATGGTTGCTAGTTCTCATTTGAAAACATTAACTCAGCCAGATCTCTAAAAATTGCTAACTTCTAATCGATTGTGCTATTTTTTACAGTTATTATTTCATTAAAAAAATATATCTAAGAAACTAGAAACCAAAATGAATTCGAACTTTGTACAGATGGTTGCTCGTTATCATTTGAAAACATTAACTCAGCCAGATCTCTAAAAATTGCTAACTTCTCATCGATTGTGCAATTTTTTACAGTTATTATTTCACTAAAAAAATATATCTAAGAAACTAGAAACCAAAATGAATTCGAACTTTGTACAGATGGTTGCTAGTTCTCATTTGAAAACATTAACTCAGCCAGATCTCTAAAAATTGCTAACTTCTCATCGATTGTGCTATTTTTTACAGTTATTATTTCATTAAAAAAATATATCTAAGAAACTAGAAACCAAAATGAATTCGAACTTTGTACAGATGGTTGCTCGTTATCATTTGAAAACATTAACTCAGCCAGATCTCTAAAAATTGCTAACTTCTCATCGATTGTGCTATTTTTTACAGTTATTATTTAACTAAAAAAATATATCTAAGAAACTAGAAACCAAAATGAATTCGAACTTTGTACAGATGGTTGCTAGTTCTCATTTGAAAACATTAACTCAGCCAGATCTCTAAAAATTGCTAACTTCTCATCGATTGTGCTATTTTTTACAGTTATTATTTCATTAAAAAAATATATCTAAGAAACTAGAAACCAAAATGAATTCGAACTTTGTACAGATGGTTGCTCGTTATCATTTGAAAACATTAACTCAGCCAGATCTCTAAAAATTGCTAACTTCTCATCGATTGTGCAATTTTTTACAGTTATTATTTCACTAAAAAAATATATCTAAGAAACTAGAAACCAAAATGAATTCGAACTTTGTACAGATGGTTGCTCGTTATCATTTGAAAACATTAACTCAGCCAGATCTCTAAAAATTGCTAACTTCTCATCGATTGTGCTATTTTTTACAGTTATTATTTCACTAAAAAAATATATGTAAGAAACTAGAAACCAAAATGAATTCGAACTTTGTACAGATGGTTGCTCGTTATCATTTGAAAACATTAACTCAGCCAGATCTCTAAAAATTGCTAACTTCTCATCGATTGTGCTATTTTTTACAGTTATTATTTCATTAAAAAAATATATCTAAGAAACTAGAAACCAAAATGAATTCGAACTTTGTACAGATGGTTGCTCGTTATCATTTGAAAACATTAACTCAGCCAGATCTCTAAAAATTGCTAACTTCTCATCGATTGTGCTATTTTTTACAGTTATTATTTCACTAAAATAATATATCTAAGAAACTAGAAACCAAAATGAATTCGAACTTTGTACAGATGGTTGCTCGTTATCATTTGAAAACATTAACTCAGCCAGATCTCTAAAAATTGCTAACTTCTAATCGATTGTGCTATTTTTTACAGTTATTATTTCATTAAAAAAATATATCTAAGAAACTAGAAACCAAAATGAATTCGAACTTTGTACAGATGGTTGCTCGTTATCATTTGAAAACATTAACTCAGCCAGATCTCTAAAAATTGCTAACTTCTCATCGATTGTGCAATTTTTTACAGTTATTATTTCACTAAAAAAATATATCTAAGAAACTAGAAACCAAAATGAATTCGAACTTTGTACAGATGGTTGCTAGTTCTCATTTGAAAACATTAACTCAGCCAGATCTCTAAAAATTGCTAACTTCTCATCGATTGTGCTATTTTTTACAGTTATTATTTCATTAAAAAAATATATCTAAGAAACTAGAAACCAAAATGAATTCGAACTTTGTACAGATGGTTGCTAGTTCTCATTTGAAAACATTAACTGAGCCAGATCTCTAAAAATTGCTAACTTCTCATCGATTGTGCTATTTTTTACAGTTATTATTTCATTAAAAAAATATATCTAAGAAACTAGAAACCAAAATGAATTCGAACTTTGTACAGATGGTTGCTCGTTATCATTTGAAAACATTAACTCAGCCAGATCTCTAAAAATTGCTAACTTCTCATCGATTGTGCAATTTTTTACAGTTATTATTTCACTAAAAAAATATATCTAAGAAACTAGAAACCAAAATGAATTCGAACTTTGTACAGATGGTTGCTCGTTATCATTTGAAAACATTAACTCAGCCAGATCTCTAAAAATTGCTAACTTCTCATCGATTGTGCTATTTTTTACAGTTATTATTTCACTAAAAAAATATATGTAAGAAACTAGAAACCAAAATGAATTCGAACTTTGTACAGATGGTTGCTCGTTATCATTTGAAAACATTAACTCAGCCAGATCTCTAAAAATTGCTAACTTCTCATCGATTGTGCTATTTTTTACAGTTATTATTTCATTAAAAAAATATATCTAAGAAACTAGAAACCAAAATGAATTCGAACTTTGTACAGATGGTTGCTCGTTATCATTTGAAAACATTAACTCAGCCAGATCTCTAAAAATTGCTAACTTCTCATCGATTGTGCTATTTTTTACAGTTATTATTTCACTAAAATAATATATCTAAGAAACTAGAAACCAAAATGAATTCGAACTTTGTACAGATGGTTGCTCGTTATCATTTGAAAACATTAACTCAGCCAGATCTCTAAAAATTGCTAACTTCTCATCGATTGTGCTATTTTTTACAGTTATTATTTCACTAAAATAATATATCTAAGAAACTAGAAACCAAAATGAATTCGAACTTTGTACAGATGGTTGCTCGTTATCATTTGAAAACATTAACTCAGCCAGATCTCTAAAAATTGCTAACTTCTCATCGATTGTGCTATTTTTTACAGTTATTATTTCACTAAAATAATATATCTAAGAAACTAGAAACCAAAATGAATTCGAACTTTGTACAGATGGTTGCTAGTTCTCATTTGAAAACATTAACTCAGCCAGATCTCTAAAAATTGCTAACTTCTCATCGATTGTGCTATTTTTTACAGTTATTATTTCACTAAAATAATATATCTAAGAAACTAGAAACCAAAATGAATTCGAACTTTGTACAGATGGTTGCTCGTTATCATTTGAAAACATTAACTCAGCCAGATCTCTAAAAATTGCTAACTTCTCATCGATTGTGCAATTTTTTACAGTTATTATTTCACTAAAAAAATATATCTAAGAAACTAGAAACCAAAATGAATTCGAACTTTGTACAGGTGGTTGCTCGTTATCATTTGAAAACATTAACTCAGCCAGATCTCTAAAAATTGCTAACTTCTCATCGATTGTGCAATTTTTTACAGTTATTATTTCACTAAAAAAATATATCTAAGAAACTAGAAACCAAAATGAATTCGAACTTTGTACAGATGGTTGCTCGTTATCATTTGAAAACATTAACTCAGCCAGATCTCTAAAAATTGCTAACTTCTCATCGATTGTGCTATTTTTTACAGTTATTATTTCACTAAAAAAATATATGTAAGAAACTAGAAACCAAAATGAATTCGAACTTTGTACAGATGGTTGCTCGTTATCATTTGAAAACATTAACTCAGCCAGATCTCTAAAAATTGCTAACTTCTCATCGATTGTGCTATTTTTTACAGTTATTATTTCATTAAAAAAATATATCTAAGAAACTAGAAACCAAAATGAATTCGAACTTTGTACAGATGGTTGCTCGTTATCATTTGAAAACATTAACTCAGCCAGATCTCTAAAAATTGCTAACTTCTCATCGATTGTGCTATTTTTTACAGTTATTATTTCACTAAAATAATATATCTAAGAAACTAGAAACCAAAATGAATTCGAACTTTGTACAGATGGTTGCTCGTTATCATTTGAAAACATTAACTCAGCCAGATCTCTAAAAATTGCTAACTTCTAATCGATTGTGCTATTTTTTACAGTTATTATTTCATTAAAAAAATATATCTAAGAAACTAGAAACCAAAATGAATTCGAACTTTGTACAGATGGTTGCTCGTTATCATTTGAAAACATTAACTCAGCCAGATCTCTAAAAATTGCTAACTTCTCATCGATTGTGCAATTTTTTACAGTTATTATTTCACTAAAAAAATATATCTAAGAAACTAGAAACCAAAATGAATTCGAACTTTGTACAGATGGTTGCTAGTTCTCATTTGAAAACATTAACTCAGCCAGATCTCTAAAAATTGCTAACTTCTCATCGATTGTGCTATTTTTTACAGTTATTATTTCATTAAAAAAATATATCTAAGAAACTAGAAACCAAAATGAATTCGAACTTTGTACAGATGGTTGCTAGTTCTCATTTGAAAACATTAACTGAGCCAGATCTCTAAAAATTGCTAACTTCTCATCGATTGTGCTATTTTTTACAGTTATTATTTCATTAAAAAAATATATCTAAGAAACTAGAAACCAAAATGAATTCGAACTTTGTACAGATGGTTGCTCGTTATCATTTGAAAACATTAACTCAGCCAGATCTCTAAAAATTGCTAACTTCTCATCGATTGTGCAATTTTTTACAGTTATTATTTCACTAAAAAAATATATCTAAGAAACTAGAAACCAAAATGAATTCGAACTTTGTACAGATGGTTGCTCGTTATCATTTGAAAACATTAACTCAGCCAGATCTCTAAAAATTGCTAACTTCTCATCGATTGTGCTATTTTTTACAGTTATTATTTCACTAAAAAAATATATGTAAGAAACTAGAAACCAAAATGAATTCGAACTTTGTACAGATGGTTGCTCGTTATCATTTGAAAACATTAACTCAGCCAGATCTCTAAAAATTGCTAACTTCTCATCGATTGTGCTATTTTTTACAGTTATTATTTCATTAAAAAAATATATCTAAGAAACTAGAAACCAAAATGAATTCGAACTTTGTACAGATGGTTGCTCGTTATCATTTGAAAACATTAACTCAGCCAGATCTCTAAAAATTGCTAACTTCTCATCGATTGTGCTATTTTTTACAGTTATTATTTCACTAAAATAATATATCTAAGAAACTAGAAACCAAAATGAATTCGAACTTTGTACAGATGGTTGCTCGTTATCATTTGAAAACATTAACTCAGCCAGATCTCTAAAAATTGCTAACTTCTCATCGATTGTGCTATTTTTTACAGTTATTATTTCACTAAAATAATATATCTAAGAAACTAGAAACCAAAATGAATTCGAACTTTGTACAGATGGTTGCTCGTTATCATTTGAAAACATTAACTCAGCCAGATCTCTAAAAATTGCTAACTTCTCATCGATTGTGCAATTTTTTACAGTTATTATTTCACTAAAAAAATATATCTAAGAAACTAGAAACCAAAATGAATTCGAACTTTGTACAGGTGGTTGCTCGTTATCATTTGAAAACATTAACTCAGCCAGATCTCTAAAAATTGCTAACTTCTCATCGATTGTGCTATTTTTTACAGTTATTATTTAACTAAAAAAATATATCTAAGAAACTAGAAACCAAAATGAATTCGAACTTTGTACAGATGGTTGCTAGTTCTCATTTGAAAACATTAACTCAGCCAGATCTCTAAAAATTGCTAACTTCTCATCGATTGTGCTATTTTTTACAGTTATTATTTCACTAAAATAATATATCTAAGAAACTAGAAACCAAAATGAATTCGAACTTTGTACAGATGGTTGCTCGTTATCATTTGAAAACATTAACTCAGCCAGATCTCTAAAAATTGCTAACTTCTAATCGATTGTGCTATTTTTTACAGTTATTATTTCATTAAAAAAATATATCTAAGAAACTAGAAACCAAAATGAATTCGAACTTTGTACAGATGGTTGCTCGTTATCATTTGAAAACATTAACTCAGCCAGATCTCTAAAAATTGCTAACTTCTCATCGATTGTGCAATTTTTTACAGTTATTATTTCACTAAAAAAATATATCTAAGAAACTAGAAACCAAAATGAATTCGAACTTTGTACAGATGGTTGCTAGTTCTCATTTGAAAACATTAACTCAGCCAGATCTCTAAAAATTGCTAACTTCTCATCGATTGTGCTATTTTTTACAGTTATTATTTCATTAAAAAAATATATCTAAGAAACTAGAAACCAAAATGAATTCGAACTTTGTACAGATGGTTGCTAGTTCTCATTTGAAAACATTAACTGAGCCAGATCTCTAAAAATTGCTAACTTCTCATCGATTGTGCTATTTTTTACAGTTATTATTTCATTAAAAAAATATATCTAAGAAACTAGAAACCAAAATGAATTCGAACTTTGTACAGATGGTTGCTCGTTATCATTTGAAAACATTAACTCAGCCAGATCTCTAAAAATTGCTAACTTCTCATCGATTGTGCAATTTTTTACAGTTATTATTTCACTAAAAAAATATATCTAAGAAACTAGAAACCAAAATGAATTCGAACTTTGTACAGATGGTTGCTCGTTATCATTTGAAAACATTAACTCAGCCAGATCTCTAAAAATTGCTAACTTCTCATCGATTGTGCTATTTTTTACAGTTATTATTTCACTAAAAAAATATATGTAAGAAACTAGAAACCAAAATGAATTCGAACTTTGTACAGATGGTTGCTCGTTATCATTTGAAAACATTAACTCAGCCAGATCTCTAAAAATTGCTAACTTCTCATCGATTGTGCTATTTTTTACAGTTATTATTTCATTAAAAAAATATATCTAAGAAACTAGAAACCAAAATGAATTCGAACTTTGTACAGATGGTTGCTCGTTATCATTTGAAAACATTAACTCAGCCAGATCTCTAAAAATTGCTAACTTCTCATCGATTGTGCTATTTTTTACAGTTATTATTTCACTAAAATAATATATCTAAGAAACTAGAAACCAAAATGAATTCGAACTTTGTACAGATGGTTGCTCGTTATCATTTGAAAACATTAACTCAGCCAGATCTCTAAAAATTGCTAACTTCTCATCGATTGTGCTATTTTTTACAGTTATTATTTCACTAAAATAATATATCTAAGAAACTAGAAACCAAAATGAATTCGAACTTTGTACAGATGGTTGCTCGTTATCATTTGAAAACATTAACTCAGCCAGATCTCTAAAAATTGCTAACTTCTCATCGATTGTGCAATTTTTTACAGTTATTATTTCACTAAAAAAATATATCTAAGAAACTAGAAACCAAAATGAATTCGAACTTTGTACAGGTGGTTGCTCGTTATCATTTGAAAACATTAACTCAGCCAGATCTCTAAAAATTGCTAACTTCTCATCGATTGTGCTATTTTTTACAGTTATTATTTAACTAAAAAAATATATCTAAGAAACTAGAAACCAAAAT
Source organism: Vanessa tameamea (assembly GCF_037043105.1). Taxonomy (NCBI): domain Eukaryota; kingdom Metazoa; phylum Arthropoda; class Insecta; order Lepidoptera; family Nymphalidae; genus Vanessa; species Vanessa tameamea. The sequence goes on from NW_026974783.1 coordinate 15,299, forward strand.
GAATTCGAACTTTGTACAGATGGTTGCTAGTTCTCATTTGAAAACATTAACTCAGCCAGATCTCTAAAAATTGCTAACTTCTAATCGATTGTGCTATTTTTTACAGTTATTATTTCATTAAAAAAATATATCTAAGAAACTAGAAACCAAAATGAATTCGAACTTTGTACAGATGGTTGCTCGTTATCATTTGAAAACATTAACTCAGCCAGATCTCTAAAAATTGCTAACTTCTCATCGATTGTGCAATTTTTTACAGTTATTATTTCACTAAAAAAATATATCTAAGAAACTAGAAACCAAAATGAATTCGAACTTTGTACAGGTGGTTGCTCGTTATCATTTGAAAACATTAACTCAGCCAGATCTCTAAAAATTGCTAACTTCTCATCGATTGTGCAATTTTTTACAGTTATTATTTCACTAAAAAAATATATCTAAGAAACTAGAAACCAAAATGAATTCGAACTTTGTACAGATGGTTGCTCGTTATCATTTGAAAACATTAACTCAGCCAGATCTCTAAAAATTGCTAACTTCTCATCGATTGTGCTATTTTTTACAGTTATTATTTCACTAAAAAAATATATGTAAGAAACTAGAAACCAAAATGAATTCGAACTTTGTACAGATGGTTGCTCGTTATCATTTGAAAACATTAACTCAGCCAGATCTCTAAAAATTGCTAACTTCTCATCGATTGTGCAATTTTTTACAGTTATTATTTCACTAAAAAAATATATCTAAGAAACTAGAAACCAAAATGAATTCGAACTTTGTACAGATGGTTGCTAGTTCTCATTTGAAAACATTAACTCAGCCAGATCTCTAAAAATTGCTAACTTCTAATCGATTGTGCTATTTTTTACAGTTATTATTTCATTAAAAAAATATATCTAAGAAACTAGAAACCAAAATGAATTCGAACTTTGTACAGATGGTTGCTCGTTATCATTTGAAAACATTAACTCAGCCAGATCTCTAAAAATTGCTAACTTCTCATCGATTGTGCAATTTTTTACAGTTATTATTTCACTAAAAAAATATATCTAAGAAACTAGAAACCAAAATGAATTCGAACTTTGTACAGATGGTTGCTAGTTCTCATTTGAAAACATTAACTCAGCCAGATCTCTAAAAATTGCTAACTTCTCATCGATTGTGCTATTTTTTACAGTTATTATTTCATTAAAAAAATATATCTAAGAAACTAGAAACCAAAATGAATTCGAACTTTGTACAGATGGTTGCTAGTTCTCATTTGAAAACATTAACTGAGCCAGATCTCTAAAAATTGCTAACTTCTCATCGATTGTGCTATTTTTTACAGTTATTATTTCATTAAAAAAATATATCTAAGAAACTAGAAACCAAAATGAATTCGAACTTTGTACAGATGGTTGCTAGTTCTCATTTGAAAACATTAACTCAGCCAGATCTCTAAAAATTGCTAACTTCTAATCGATTGTGCTATTTTTTACAGTTATTATTTCATTAAAAAAATATATCTAAGAAACTAGAAACCAAAATGAATTCGAACTTTGTACAGATGGTTGCTCGTTATCATTTGAAAACATTAACTCAGCCAGATCTCTAAAAATTGCTAACTTCTCATCGATTGTGCAATTTTTTACAGTTATTATTTCACTAAAAAAATATATCTAAGAAACTAGAAACCAAAATGAATTCGAACTTTGTACAGATGGTTGCTAGTTCTCATTTGAAAACATTAACTCAGCCAGATCTCTAAAAATTGCTAACTTCTAATCGATTGTGCTATTTTTTACAGTTATTATTTCATTAAAAAAATATATCTAAGAAACTAGAAACCAAAATGAATTCGAACTTTGTACAGATGGTTGCTCGTTATCATTTGAAAACATTAACTCAGCCAGATCTCTAAAAATTGCTAACTTCTCATCGATTGTGCAATTTTTTACAGTTATTATTTCACTAAAAAAATATATCTAAGAAACTAGAAACCAAAATGAATTCGAACTTTGTACAGATGGTTGCTAGTTCTCATTTGAAAACATTAACTCAGCCAGATCTCTAAAAATTGCTAACTTCTCATCGATTGTGCTATTTTTTACAGTTATTATTTCATTAAAAAAATATATCTAAGAAACTAGAAACCAAAATGAATTCGAACTTTGTACAGATGGTTGCTAGTTCTCATTTGAAAACATTAACTGAGCCAGATCTCTAAAAATTGCTAACTTCTCATCGATTGTGCTATTTTTTACAGTTATTATTTCATTAAAAAAATATATCTAAGAAACTAGAAACCAAAATGAATTCGAACTTTGTACAGATGGTTGCTCGTTATCATTTGAAAACATTAACTCAGCCAGATCTCTAAAAATTGCTAACTTCTCATCGATTGTGCAATTTTTTACAGTTATTATTTCACTAAAAAAATATATCTAAGAAACTAGAAACCAAAATGAATTCGAACTTTGTACAGATGGTTGCTCGTTATCATTTGAAAACATTAACTCAGCCAGATCTCTAAAAATTGCTAACTTCTCATCGATTGTGCTATTTTTTACAGTTATTATTTCACTAAAAAAATATATGTAAGAAACTAGAAACCAAAATGAATTCGAACTTTGTACAGATGGTTGCTCGTTATCATTTGAAAACATTAACTCAGCCAGATCTCTAAAAATTGCTAACTTCTCATCGATTGTGCTATTTTTTACAGTTATTATTTCATTAAAAAAATATATCTAAGAAACTAGAAACCAAAATGAATTCGAACTTTGTACAGATGGTTGCTCGTTATCATTTGAAAACATTAACTCAGCCAGATCTCTAAAAATTGCTAACTTCTCATCGATTGTGCTATTTTTTACAGTTATTATTTCACTAAAATAATATATCTAAGAAACTAGAAACCAAAATGAATTCGAACTTTGTACAGATGGTTGCTCGTTATCATTTGAAAACATTAACTCAGCCAGATCTCTAAAAATTGCTAACTTCTCATCGATTGTGCTATTTTTTACAGTTATTATTTCACTAAAATAATATATCTAAGAAACTAGAAACCAAAATGAATTCGAACTTTGTACAGATGGTTGCTCGTTATCATTTGAAAACATTAACTCAGCCAGATCTCTAAAAATTGCTAACTTCTCATCGATTGTGCAATTTTTTACAGTTATTATTTCACTAAAAAAATATATCTAAGAAACTAGAAACCAAAATGAATTCGAACTTTGTACAGGTGGTTGCTCGTTATCATTTGAAAACATTAACTCAGCCAGATCTCTAAAAATTGCTAACTTCTCATCGATTGTGCTATTTTTTACAGTTATTATTTAACTAAAAAAATATATCTAAGAAACTAGAAACCAAAATGAATTCGAACTTTGTACAGATGGTTGCTAGTTCTCATTTGAAAACATTAACTCAGCCAGATCTCTAAAAATTGCTAACTTCTAATCGATTGTGCTATTTTTTACAGTTATTATTTCATTAAAAAAATATATCTAAGAAACTAGAAACCAAAATGAATTCGAACTTTGTACAGATGGTTGCTCGTTATCATTTGAAAACATTAACTCAGCCAGATCTCTAAAAATTGCTAACTTCTCATCGATTGTGCAATTTTTTACAGTTATTATTTCACTAAAAAAATATATCTAAGAAACTAGAAACCAAAATGAATTCGAACTTTGTACAGGTGGTTGCTCGTTATCATTTGAAAACATTAACTCAGCCAGATCTCTAAAAATTGCTAACTTCTCATCGATTGTGCTATTTTTTACAGTTATTATTTCACTAAAAAAATATATCTAAGAAACTAGAAACCAAAATGAATTCGAACTTTGTACAGATGGTTGCTAGTTCTCATTTGAAAACATTAACTCAGCCAGATCTCTAAAAATTGCTAACTTCTCATCGATTGTGCTATTTTTTACAGTTATTATTTCATTAAAAAAATATATCTAAGAAACTAGAAACCAAAATGAATTCGAACTTTGTACAGATGGTTGCTAGTTCTCATTTGAAAACATTAACTGAGCCAGATCTCTAAAAATTGCTAACTTCTCATCGATTGTGCAATTTTTTACAGTTATTATTTCACTAAAAAAATATATCTAAGAAACTAGAAACCAAAATGAATTCGAACTTTGTACAGATGGTTGCTCGTTATCATTTGAAAACATTAACTCAGCCAGATCTCTAAAAATTGCTAACTTCTCATCGATTGTGCTATTTTTTACAGTTATTATTTCACTAAAAAAATATATGTAAGAAACTAGAAACCAAAATGAATTCGAACTTTGTACAGATGGTTGCTCGTTATCATTTGAAAACATTAACTCAGCCAGATCTCTAAAAATTGCTAACTTCTCATCGATTGTGCTATTTTTTACAGTTATTATTTCATTAAAAAAATATATCTAAGAAACTAGAAACCAAAATGAATTCGAACTTTGTACAGATGGTTGCTCGTTATCATTTGAAAACATTAACTCAGCCAGATCTCTAAAAATTGCTAACTTCTCATCGATTGTGCTATTTTTTACAGTTATTATTTCACTAAAATAATATATCTAAGAAACTAGAAACCAAAATGAATTCGAACTTTGTACAGATGGTTGCTCGTTATCATTTGAAAACATTAACTCAGCCAGATCTCTAAAAATTGCTAACTTCTCATCGATTGTGCTATTTTTTACAGTTATTATTTCACTAAAATAATATATCTAAGAAACTAGAAACCAAAATGAATTCGAACTTTGTACAGATGGTTGCTCGTTATCATTTGAAAACATTAACTCAGCCAGATCTCTAAAAATTGCTAACTTCTCATCGATTGTGCAATTTTTTACAGTTATTATTTCACTAAAAAAATATATCTAAGAAACTAGAAACCAAAATGAATTCGAACTTTGTACAGGTGGTTGCTCGTTATCATTTGAAAACATTAACTCAGCCAGATCTCTAAAAATTGCTAACTTCTCATCGATTGTGCTATTTTTTACAGTTATTATTTAACTAAAAAAATATATCTAAGAAACTAGAAACCAAAATGAATTCGAACTTTGTACAGATGGTTGCTAGTTCTCATTTGAAAACATTAACTCAGCCAGATCTCTAAAAATTGCTAACTTCTAATCGATTGTGCTATTTTTTACAGTTATTATTTCATTAAAAAAATATATCTAAGAAACTAGAAACCAAAATGAATTCGAACTTTGTACAGATGGTTGCTCGTTATCATTTGAAAACATTAACTCAGCCAGATCTCTAAAAATTGCTAACTTCTCATCGATTGTGCTATTTTTTACAGTTATTATTTCACTAAAAAAATATATGTAAGAAACTAGAAACCAAAATGAATTCGAACTTTGTACAGATGGTTGCTCGTTATCATTTGAAAACATTAACTCAGCCAGATCTCTAAAAATTGCTAACTTCTCATCGATTGTGCTATTTTTTACAGTTATTATTTCATTAAAAAAATATATCTAAGAAACTAGAAACCAAAATGAATTCGAACTTTGTACAGATGGTTGCTCGTTATCATTTGAAAACATTAACTCAGCCAGATCTCTAAAAATTGCTAACTTCTCATCGATTGTGCTATTTTTTACAGTTATTATTTCACTAAAATAATATATCTAAGAAACTAGAAACCAAAATGAATTCGAACTTTGTACAGATGGTTGCTCGTTATCATTTGAAAACATTAACTCAGCCAGATCTCTAAAAATTGCTAACTTCTCATCGATTGTGCTATTTTTTACAGTTATTATTTCACTAAAATAATATATCTAAGAAACTAGAAACCAAAATGAATTCGAACTTTGTACAGATGGTTGCTCGTTATCATTTGAAAACATTAACTCAGCCAGATCTCTAAAAATTGCTAACTTCTCATCGATTGTGCAATTTTTTACAGTTATTATTTCACTAAAAAAATATATCTAAGAAACTAGAAACCAAAATGAATTCGAACTTTGTACAGGTGGTTGCTCGTTATCATTTGAAAACATTAACTCAGCCAGATCTCTAAAAATTGCTAACTTCTCATCGATTGTGCTATTTTTTACAGTTATTATTTAACTAAAAAAATATATCTAAGAAACTAGAAACCAAAATGAATTCGAACTTTGTACAGATGGTTGCTAGTTCTCATTTGAAAACATTAACTCAGCCAGATCTCTAAAAATTGCTAACTTCTAATCGATTGTGCTATTTTTTACAGTTATTATTTCATTAAAAAAATATATCTAAGAAACTAGAAACCAAAATGAATTCGAACTTTGTACAGATGGTTGCTCGTTATCATTTGAAAACATTAACTCAGCCAGATCTCTAAAAATTGCTAACTTCTCATCGATTGTGCAATTTTTTACAGTTATTATTTCACTAAAAAAATATATCTAAGAAACTAGAAACCAAAATGAATTCGAACTTTGTACAGGTGGTTGCTCGTTATCATTTGAAAACATTAACTCAGCCAGATCTCTAAAAATTGCTAACTTCTCATCGATTGTGCTATTTTTTACAGTTATTATTTCACTAAAAAAATATATCTAAGAAACTAGAAACCAAAATGAATTCGAACTTTGTACAGATGGTTGCTAGTTCTCATTTGAAAACATTAACTCAGCCAGATCTCTAAAAATTGCTAACTTCTCATCGATTGTGCTATTTTTTACAGTTATTATTTCATTAAAAAAATATATCTAAGAAACTAGAAACCAAAATGAATTCGAACTTTGTACAGATGGTTGCTAGTTCTCATTTGAAAACATTAACTGAGCCAGATCTCTAAAAATTGCTAACTTCTCATCGATTGTGCAATTTTTTACAGTTATTATTTCACTAAAAAAATATATCTAAGAAACTAGAAACCAAAATGAATTCGAACTTTGTACAGATGGTTGCTCGTTATCATTTGAAAACATTAACTCAGCCAGATCTCTAAAAATTGCTAACTTCTCATCGATTGTGCTATTTTTTACAGTTATTATTTCACTAAAAAAATATATGTAAGAAACTAGAAACCAAAATGAATTCGAACTTTGTACAGATGGTTGCTCGTTATCATTTGAAAACATTAACTCAGCCAGATCTCTAAAAATTGCTAACTTCTCATCGATTGTGCTATTTTTTACAGTTATTATTTCATTAAAAAAATATATCTAAGAAACTAGAAACCAAAATGAATTCGAACTTTGTACAGATGGTTGCTCGTTATCATTTGAAAACATTAACTCAGCCAGATCTCTAAAAATTGCTAACTTCTCATCGATTGTGCTATTTTTTACAGTTATTATTTCACTAAAATAATATATCTAAGAAACTAGAAACCAAAATGAATTCGAACTTTGTACAGATGGTTGCTCGTTATCATTTGAAAACATTAACTCAGCCAGATCTCTAAAAATTGCTAACTTCTCATCGATTGTGCTATTTTTTACAGTTATTATTTCACTAAAATAATATATCTAAGAAACTAGAAACCAAAATGAATTCGAACTTTGTACAGATGGTTGCTCGTTATCATTTGAAAACATTAACTCAGCCAGATCTCTAAAAATTGCTAACTTCTCATCGATTGTGCAATTTTTTACAGTTATTATTTCACTAAAAAAATATATCTAAGAAACTAGAAACCAAAATGAATTCGAACTTTGTACAGGTGGTTGCTCGTTATCATTTGAAAACATTAACTCAGCCAGATCTCTAAAAATTGCTAACTTCTCATCGATTGTGCTATTTTTTACAGTTATTATTTAACTAAAAAAATATATCTAAGAAACTAGAAACCAAAATGAATTCGAACTTTGTACAGATGGTTGCTAGTTCTCATTTGAAAACATTAACTCAGCCAGATCTCTAAAAATTGCTAACTTCTAATCGATTGTGCTATTTTTTACAGTTATTATTTCATTAAAAAAATATATCTAAGAAACTAGAAACCAAAATGAATTCGAACTTTGTACAGATGGTTGCTCGTTATCATTTGAAAACATTAACTCAGCCAGATCTCTAAAAATTGCTAACTTCTCATCGATTGTGCAATTTTTTACAGTTATTATTTCACTAAAAAAATATATCTAAGAAACTAGAAACCAAAATGAATTCGAACTTTGTACAGATGGTTGCTAGTTCTCATTTGAAAACATTAACTCAGCCAGATCTCTAAAAATTGCTAACTTCTCATCGATTGTGCTATTTTTTACAGTTATTATTTCATTAAAAAAATATATCTAAGAAACTAGAAACCAAAATGAATTCGAACTTTGTACAGATGGTTGCTAGTTCTCATTTGAAACATTAACTGAGCCAGATCTCTAAAAATTGCTAACTTCTCATCGATTGTGCTATTTTTTACAGTTATTATTTCACTAAAATAATATATCTAAGAAACTAGAAACCAAAATGAATTCGAACTTTGTACAGATGGTTGCTCGTTATCATTTGAAAACATTAACTCAGCCAGATCTCTAAAAATTGCTAACTTCTCATCGATTGTGCAATTTTTTACAGTTATTATTTCACTAAAAAAATATATCTAAGAAACTAGAAACCAAAATGAATTCGAACTTTGTACAGGTGGTTGCTCGTTATCATTTGAAAACATTAACTCAGCCAGATCTCTAAAAATTGCTAACTTCTCATCGATTGTGCTATTTTTTACAGTTATTATTTAACTAAAAAAATATATCTAAGAAACTAGAAACCAAAATGAATTCGAACTTTGTACAGATGGTTGCTAGTTCTCATTTGAAAACATTAACTCAGCCAGATCTCTAAAAATTGCTAACTTCTAATCGATTGTGCTATTTTTTACAGTTATTATTTCATTAAAAAAATATATCTAAGAAACTAGAAACCAAAATGAATTCGAACTTTGTACAGATGGTTGCTCGTTATCATTTGAAAACATTAACTCAGCCAGATCTCTAAAAATTGCTAACTTCTCATCGATTGTGCTATTTTTTACAGTTATTATTTCATTAAAAAAATATATCTAAGAAACTAGAAACCAAAATGAATTCGAACTTTGTACAGATGGTTGCTAGTTCTCATTTGAAAACATTAACTGAGCCAGATCTCTAAAAATTGCTAACTTCTCATCGATTGTGCTATTTTTTACAGTTATTATTTCACTAAAATAATATATCTAAGAAACTAGAAACCAAAATGAATTCGAACTTTGTACAGATGGTTGCTCGTTATCATTTGAAAACATTAACTCAGCCAGATCTCTAAAAATTGCTAACTTCTCATCGATTGTGCAATTTTTTACAGTTATTATTTCACTAAAAAAATATATCTAAGAAACTAGAAACCAAAATGAATTCGAACTTTGTACAGGTGGTTGCTCGTTATCATTTGAAAACATTAACTCAGCCAGATCTCTAAAAATTGCTAACTTCTCATCGATTGTGCTATTTTTTACAGTTATTATTTCATTAAAAAAATATATCTAAGAAACTAGAAACCAAAATGAATTCGAACTTTGTACAGATGGTTGCTCGTTATCATTTGAAAACATTAACTCAGCCAGATCTCTAAAAATTGCTAACTTCTCATCGATTGTGCAATTTTTTACAGTTATTATTTCACTAAAAAAATATATCTAAGAAACTAGAAACCAAAATGAATTCGAACTTTGTACAGGTGGTTGCTCGTTATCATTTGAAAACATTAACTCAGCCAGATCTCTAAAAATTGCTAACTTCTCATCGATTGTGCTATTTTTTACAGTTATTATTTCACTAAAAAATATATCTAAGAAACTAGAAACCAAAATGAATTCGAACTTTGTACAGATGGTTGCTAGTTCTCATTTGAAAACATTAACTCAGCCAGATCTCTAAAAATTGCTAACTTCTCATCGATTGTGCTATTTTTTACAGTTATTATTTCATTAAAAAAATATATCTAAGAAACTAGAAACCAAAATGAATTCGAACTTTGTACAGATGGTTGCTAGTTCTCATTTGAAAACATTAACTGAGCCAGATCTCTAAAAATTGCTAACTTCTCATCGATTGTGCAATTTTTTACAGTTATTATTTCACTAAAAAAATATATCTAAGAAACTAGAAACCAAAATGAATTCGAACTTTGTACAGATGGTTGCTCGTTATCATTTGAAAACATTAACTCAGCCAGATCTCTAAAAATTGCTAACTTCTCATCGATTGTGCTATTTTTTACAGTTATTATTTCACTAAAAAAATATATGTAAGAAACTAGAAACCAAAATGAATTCGAACTTTGTACAGATGGTTGCTCGTTATCATTTGAAAACATTAACTCAGCCAGATCTCTAAAAATTGCTAACTTCTCATCGATTGTGCTATTTTTTACAGTTATTATTTCATTAAAAAAATATATCTAAGAAACTAGAAACCAAAATGAATTCGAACTTTGTACAGATGGTTGCTCGTTATCATTTGAAAACATTAACTCAGCCAGATCTCTAAAAATTGCTAACTTCTCATCGATTGTGCTATTTTTTACAGTTATTATTTCACTAAAATAATATATCTAAGAAACTAGAAACCAAAATGAATTCGAACTTTGTACAGATGGTTGCTCATTTGAAAACATTAACTCAGCCAGATCTCTAAAAATTGCTAACTTCTCATCGATTGTGCTATTTTTTACAGTTATTATTTCACTAAAATAATATATCTAAGAAACTAGAAACCAAAATGAATTCGAACTTTGTACAGATGGTTGCTCGTTATCATTTGAAAACATTAACTCAGCCAGATCTCTAAAAATTGCTAACTTCTCATCGATTGTGCAATTTTTTACAGTTATTATTTCACTAAAAAAATATATCTAAGAAACTAGAAACCAAAATGAATTCGAACTTTGTACAGGTGGTTGCTCGTTATCATTTGAAAACATTAACTCAGCCAGATCTCTAAAAATTGCTAACTTCTCATCGATTGTGCTATTTTTTACAGTTATTATTTAACTAAAAAAATATATCTAAGAAACTAGAAACCAAATGAATTCGAACTTTGTACAGATGGTTGCTAGTTCTCATTTGAAAACATTAACTCAGCCAGATCTCTAAAAATTGCTAACTTCTAATCGATTGTGCTATTTTTTACAGTTATTATTTCATTAAAAAATATATCTAAGAAACTAGAACCAAATGAATTCGAACTTTGTACAGATGGTTGCTCGTTATCATTTGAAAACATTAACTCAGCCAGATCTCTAAAAATTGCTAACTTCTCATCGATTGTGCAATTTTTTACAGTCTATTATTTCACTAAAAAAATATATCTAAGAAACTAGAAACCAAAATGAATTCGAACTTTGTACAGATGGTTGCTCGTTATCATTTGAAAACATTAACTCAGCCAGATCTCTAAAAAATTGCTAACTTCTCATCGATTGTGCAATTTTTTACAGTTATTATTTCACTAAAAAAATATATCTAAGAAACTAGAAACCAAAATGAATTCGAACTTTGTACAGGTGGTTGCTCGTTATCATTTGAAAACATTAACTCAGCCAGATCTCTAAAAATTGCTAACTTCTCATCGATTGTGCTATTTTTTTACAGTTATTATTTCATTAAAAAATATATCTAAGAAACTAGAAACCAAAATGAATTCGAACTTTGTACAGATGGTTGCTCGTTATCATTTGAAAACATTAACTCAGCCAGATCTCTAAAATTGCTAACTTCTCATCGATTGTGCAATTTTTTACAGTTATTATTTCACTAAAAAAATATATCTAAGAAACTAGAAACCAAAATGAATTCGAACTTTGTACAGGTGGTTGCTCGTTATCATTTGAAAACATTAACTCAGCCAGATCTCTAAAAATTGCTAACTTCTCATCGATTGTGCTATTTTTTTACAGTTATTATTTCACTAAAAAAATATATCTAAGAAACTAGAAACCAAAATGAATTCGAACTTTGTACAGATGTTGCTAGTTCTCATTTGAAAACATTA
>NW_026974784.1:0-21146 GCF_037043105.1 Vanessa tameamea
AAAAAAATATATCTAAGAAACTAGAAACCAAAATGAATTCGAACTTTGTACAGATGGTTGCTCGTTATCATTTGAAAACATTAACTCAGCCAGATCTCTAAAAATTGCTAACTTCTCATCGATTGTGCTATTTTTTACAGTTATTATTTCACTAAAAAAATATATGTAAGAAACTAGAAACCAAAATGAATTCGAACTTTGTACAGATGGTTGCTCGTTATCATTTGAAAACATTAACTCAGCCAGATCTCTAAAAATTGCTAACTTCTCATCGATTGTGCTATTTTTTACAGTTATTATTTCATTAAAAAAATATATCTAAGAAACTAGAAACCAAAATGAATTCGAACTTTGTACAGATGGTTGCTCGTTATCATTTGAAAACATTAACTCAGCCAGATCTCTAAAAATTGCTAACTTCTCATCGATTGTGCTATTTTTTACAGTTATTATTTCATTAAAAAAATATATCTAAGAAACTAGAAACCAAAATGAATTCGAACTTTGTACAGATGGTTGCTCGTTATCATTTGAAAACATTAACTCAGCCAGATCTCTAAAAATTGCTAACTTCTCATCGATTGTGCAATTTTTTACAGTTATTATTTCACTAAAAAAATATATCTAAGAAACTAGAAACCAAAATGAATTCGAACTTTGTACAGGTGGTTGCTCGTTATCATTTGAAAACATTAACTCAGCCAGATCTCTAAAAATTGCTAACTTCTCATCGATTGTGCTATTTTTTACAGTTATTATTTCACTAAAAAAATATATCTAAGAAACTAGAAACCAAAATGAAATCGAACTTTGTACAGATGGTTGCTAGTTCTCATTTGAAAACATTAACTGAGCCAGATCTCTAAAAATTGCTAACTTCTCATCGATTGTGCTATTTTTTACAGTTATTATTTCATTCAAAAAATATATCTAAGAAACTAGAAACCAAAATGAATTCGAACTTTGTACAGATGGTTGCTCGTTATCATTTGAAAACATTAACTCAGCCAGATCTCTAAAAATTGCTAACTTCTCATCGATTGTGCTATTTTTTACAGTTATTATTTCACTAAAAAAATATATCTAAGAAACTAGAAACCAAAATGAATTCGAACTTTGTACAGATGGTTGCTAGTTCTCATTTGAAAACATTAACTCAGCCAGATCTCTAAAAATTGCTAACTTCTCATCGATTGTGCTATTTTTTACAGTTATTATTTCATTAAAAAAATATATCTAAGAAACTAGAAACCAAAATGAATTCGAACTTTGTACAGATGGTTGCTAGTTCTCATTTGAAAACATTAACTCAGCCAGATCTCTAAAAATTGCTAACTTCTCATCGATTGTGCTATTTTTTACAGTTATTATTTCATTAAAAAAATATATCTAAGAAACTAGAAACCAAAATGAATTCGAACTTTGTACAGATGGTTGCTCGTTATCATTTGAAAACATTAACTCAGCCAGATCTCTAAAAATAGCTAACTTCTCATCGATTGTGCTATTTTTTACAGTTATTATTTCACTAAAAAAATATATCTAAGAAACTAGAAACCAAACTGAATTCTAACTTTGTACAGATGGTTGCTCGTTATCATTTGAAAACATTAACTCAGCCAGATCTCTAAAAATTGCTAACTTCTCATCGATTGTGCTATTTTTTACTGTTATTATTTCATTAAAAAAATATATCTAAGAAACTAGAAAGCAAAATGAATTCGAACTTTGTACAGATGGTTGCTCGTTATCATTTGATAACATTAACTCAGCCAGATCTCTAAAAATTGCTAACTTCTCATCGATTGTGCTATTTTTTACAGTTATTATTTCATTAAAAAAATATATCTAAGAAACTAGAAACCAAAATGAATTCGAACTTTGTACAGATGGTTGCTCGTTATCATTTGAAAACATTAACTCAGCCAGATCTCTAAAAATTGCTAACTTCTCATCGATTGTGCAATTTTTTACAGTTATTATTTCACTAAAAAAATATATCTAAGAAACTAGAAACCAAAATGAATTCGAACTTTGTACAGATGGTTGCTCGTTATCATTTGAAAACATTAACTCAGCCAGATCTCTAAAAATTGCTAACTTCTCATCGATTGTGCTATTTTTTACAGTTATTATTTCACTAAAAAAATATATGTAAGAAACTAGAAACCAAAATGAATTCGAACTTTGTACAGATGGTTGCTCGTTATCATTTGAAAACATTAACTCAGCCAGATCTCTAAAAATTGCTAACTTCTCATCGATTGTGCTATTTTTTACAGTTATTATTTCACTAAAAAAATATATGTAAGAAACTAGAAACCAAAATGAATTCGAACTTTGTACAGATGGTTGCTCGTTATCATTTGAAAACATTAACTCAGCCAGATCTCTAAAAATTGCTAACTTCTCATCGATTGTGCTATTTTTTACAGTTATTATTTCACTAAAAAAATATATGTAAGAAACTAGAAACCAAAATGAATTCGAACTTTGTACAGATGGTTGCTCGTTATCATTTGAAAACATTAACTCAGCCAGATCTCTAAAAATTGCTAACTTCTCATCGATTGTGCTATTTTTTACAGTTATTATTTCATTAAAAAAATATATCTAAGAAACTAGAAACCAAAATGAATTCGAACTTTGTACAGATGGTTGCTCGTTATCATTTGAAAACATTAACTCAGCCAGATCTCTAAAAATTGCTAACTTCTCATCGATTGTGCTATTTTTTACAGTTATTATTTCACTAAAAAAATATATGTAAGAAACTAGAAACCAAAATGAATTCGAACTTTGTACAGATGGTTGCTCGTTATCATTTGAAAACATTAACTCAGCCAGATCTCTAAAAATTGCTAACTTCTCATCGATTGTGCTATTTTTTACAGTTATTATTTCATTAAAAAAATATATCTAAGAAACTAGAAACCAAAATGAATTCGAACTTTGTACAGATGGTTGCTCGTTATCATTTGAAAACATTAACTCAGCCAGATCTCTAAAAATTGCTAACTTCTCATCGATTGTGCTATTTTTTACAGTTATTATTTCACTAAAAAAATATATCTAAGAAACTAGAAACCAAAATGAAATCGAACTTTGTACAGATGGTTGCTAGTTCTCATTTGAAAACATTAACTGAGCCAGATCTCTAAAAATTGCTAACTTCTCATCGATTGTGCTATTTTTTACAGTTATTATTTCATTAAAAAAATATATCTAAGAAACTAGAAACCAAAATGAATTCGAACTTTGTACAGATGGTTGCTCGTTATCATTTGAAAACATTAACTCAGCCAGATCTCTAAAAATTGCTAACTTCTCATCGATTGTGCAATTTTTTACAGTTATTATTTCACTAAAAAAATATATCTAAGAAACTAGAAACCAAAATGAATTCGAACTTTGTACAGGTGGTTGCTCGTTATCATTTGAAAACATTAACTCAGCCAGATCTCTAAAAATTGCTAACTTCTCATCGATTGTGCTATTTTTTACAGTTATTATTTCACTAAAAAAATATATCTAAGAAACTAGAAACCAAAATGAAATCGAACTTTGTACAGATGGTTGCTAGTTCTCATTTGAAAACATTAACTGAGCCAGATCTCTAAAAATTGCTAACTTCTCATCGATTGTGCTATTTTTTACAGTTATTATTTCATTAAAAAAATATATCTAAGAAACTAGAAACCAAAATGAATTCGAACTTTGTACAGATGGTTGCTCGTTATCATTTGAAAACATTAACTCAGCCAGATCTCTAAAAATTGCTAACTTCTCATCGATTGTGCTATTTTTTACAGTTATTATTTCATTAAAAAAATATATCTAAGAAACTAGAAACCAAAATGAATTCGAACTTTGTACAGATGGTTGCTCGTTATCATTTGAAAACATTAACTCAGCCAGATCTCTAAAAATTGCTAACTTCTCATCGATTGTGCAATTTTTTACAGTTATTATTTCACTAAAAAAATATATCTAAGAAACTAGAAACCAAAATGAATTCGAACTTTGTACAGATGGTTGCTCGTTATCATTTGAAAACATTAACTCAGCCAGATCTCTAAAAATTGCTAACTTCTCATCGATTGTGCTATTTTTTACAGTTATTATTTCACTAAAAAAATATATGTAAGAAACTAGAAACCAAAATGAATTCGAACTTTGTACAGATGGTTGCTCGTTATCATTTGAAAACATTAACTCAGCCAGATCTCTAAAAATTGCTAACTTCTCATCGATTGTGCTATTTTTTACAGTTATTATTTCACTAAAAAAATATATGTAAGAAACTAGAAACCAAAATGAATTCGAACTTTGTACAGATGGTTGCTCGTTATCATTTGAAAACATTAACTCAGCCAGATCTCTAAAAATTGCTAACTTCTCATCGATTGTGCTATTTTTTACAGTTATTATTTCATTAAAAAAATATATCTAAGAAACTAGAAACCAAAATGAATTCGAACTTTGTACAGATGGTTGCTCGTTATCATTTGAAAACATTAACTCAGCCAGATCTCTAAAAATTGCTAACTTCTCATCGATTGTGCTATTTTTTACAGTTATTATTTCACTAAAAAAATATATCTAAGAAACTAGAAACCAAAATGAAATCGAACTTTGTACAGATGGTTGCTAGTTCTCATTTGAAAACATTAACTGAGCCAGATCTCTAAAAATTGCTAACTTCTCATCGATTGTGCTATTTTTTACAGTTATTATTTCATTAAAAAAATATATCTAAGAAACTAGAAACCAAAATGAATTCGAACTTTGTACAGATGGTTGCTCGTTATCATTTGAAAACATTAACTCAGCCAGATCTCTAAAAATTGCTAACTTCTCATCGATTGTGCAATTTTTTACAGTTATTATTTCACTAAAAAAATATATCTAAGAAACTAGAAACCAAAATGAATTCGAACTTTGTACAGGTGGTTGCTCGTTATCATTTGAAAACATTAACTCAGCCAGATCTCTAAAAATTGCTAACTTCTCATCGATTGTGCTATTTTTTACAGTTATTATTTCACTAAAAAAATATATCTAAGAAACTAGAAACCAAAATGAAATCGAACTTTGTACAGATGGTTGCTAGTTCTCATTTGAAAACATTAACTGAGCCAGATCTCTAAAAATTGCTAACTTCTCATCGATTGTGCTATTTTTTACAGTTATTATTTCATTAAAAAAATATATCTAAGAAACTAGAAACCAAAATGAATTCGAACTTTGTACAGATGGTTGCTCGTTATCATTTGAAAACATTAACTCAGCCAGATCTCTAAAAATTGCTAACTTCTCATCGATTGTGCTATTTTTTACAGTTATTATTTCATTAAAAAAATATATCTAAGAAACTAGAAACCAAAATGAATTCGAACTTTGTACAGATGGTTGCTCGTTATCATTTGAAAACATTAACTCAGCCAGATCTCTAAAAATTGCTAACTTCTCATCGATTGTGCAATTTTTTACAGTTATTATTTCACTAAAAAAATATATCTAAGAAACTAGAAACCAAAATGAATTCGAACTTTGTACAGATGGTTGCTCGTTATCATTTGAAAACATTAACTCAGCCAGATCTCTAAAAATTGCTAACTTCTCATCGATTGTGCTATTTTTTACAGTTATTATTTCACTAAAAAAATATATGTAAGAAACTAGAAACCAAAATGAATTCGAACTTTGTACAGATGGTTGCTCGTTATCATTTGAAAACATTAACTCAGCCAGATCTCTAAAAATTGCTAACTTCTCATCGATTGTGCTATTTTTTACAGTTATTATTTCACTAAAAAAATATATGTAAGAAACTAGAAACCAAAATGAATTCGAACTTTGTACAGATGGTTGCTCGTTATCATTTGAAAACATTAACTCAGCCAGATCTCTAAAAATTGCTAACTTCTCATCGATTGTGCTATTTTTTACAGTTATTATTTCATTAAAAAAATATATCTAAGAAACTAGAAACCAAAATGAATTCGAACTTTGTACAGATGGTTGCTCGTTATCATTTGAAAACATTAACTCAGCCAGATCTCTAAAAATTGCTAACTTCTCATCGATTGTGCTATTTTTTACAGTTATTATTTCACTAAAAAAATATATCTAAGAAACTAGAAACCAAAATGAAATCGAACTTTGTACAGATGGTTGCTAGTTCTCATTTGAAAACATTAACTGAGCCAGATCTCTAAAAATTGCTAACTTCTCATCGATTGTGCTATTTTTTACAGTTATTATTTCATTAAAAAAATATATCTAAGAAACTAGAAACCAAAATGAATTCGAACTTTGTACAGATGGTTGCTCGTTATCATTTGAAAACATTAACTCAGCCAGATCTCTAAAAATTGCTAACTTCTCATCGATTGTGCAATTTTTTACAGTTATTATTTCACTAAAAAAATATATCTAAGAAACTAGAAACCAAAATGAATTCGAACTTTGTACAGGTGGTTGCTCGTTATCATTTGAAAACATTAACTCAGCCAGATCTCTAAAAATTGCTAACTTCTCATCGATTGTGCTATTTTTTACAGTTATTATTTCACTAAAAAAATATATCTAAGAAACTAGAAACCAAAATGAAATCGAACTTTGTACAGATGGTTGCTAGTTCTCATTTGAAAACATTAACTGAGCCAGATCTCTAAAAATTGCTAACTTCTCATCGATTGTGCTATTTTTTACAGTTATTATTTCATTAAAAAAATATATCTAAGAAACTAGAAACCAAAATGAATTCGAACTTTGTACAGATGGTTGCTCGTTATCATTTGAAAACATTAACTCAGCCAGATCTCTAAAAATTGCTAACTTCTCATCGATTGTGCTATTTTTTACAGTTATTATTTCACTAAAAAAATATATCTAAGAAACTAGAAACCAAAATGAAATCGAACTTTGTACAGATGGTTGCTAGTTCTCATTTGAAAACATTAACTGAGCCAGATCTCTAAAAATTGCTAACTTCTCATCGATTGTGCTATTTTTTACAGTTATTATTTCATTAAAAAAATATATCTAAGAAACTAGAAACCAAAATGAATTCGAACTTTGTACAGATGGTTGCTCGTTATCATTTGAAAACATTAACTCAGCCAGATCTCTAAAAATTGCTAACTTCTCATCGATTGTGCAATTTTTTACAGTTATTATTTCACTAAAAAAATATATCTAAGAAACTAGAAACCAAAATGAATTCGAACTTTGTACAGGTGGTTGCTCGTTATCATTTGAAAACATTAACTCAGCCAGATCTCTAAAAATTGCTAACTTCTCATCGATTGTGCTATTTTTTACAGTTATTATTTCACTAAAAAAATATATCTAAGAAACTAGAAACCAAAATGAAATCGAACTTTGTACAGATGGTTGCTAGTTCTCATTTGAAAACATTAACTGAGCCAGATCTCTAAAAATTGCTAACTTCTCATCGATTGTGCTATTTTTTACAGTTATTATTTCATTAAAAAAATATATCTAAGAAACTAGAAACCAAAATGAATTCGAACTTTGTACAGATGGTTGCTCGTTATCATTTGAAAACATTAACTCAGCCAGATCTCTAAAAATTGCTAACTTCTCATCGATTGTGCTATTTTTTACAGTTATTATTTCATTAAAAAAATATATCTAAGAAACTAGAAACCAAAATGAATTCGAACTTTGTACAGATGGTTGCTCGTTATCATTTGAAAACATTAACTCAGCCAGATCTCTAAAAATTGCTAACTTCTCATCGATTGTGCAATTTTTTACAGTTATTATTTCACTAAAAAAATATATCTAAGAAACTAGAAACCAAAATGAATTCGAACTTTGTACAGATGGTTGCTCGTTATCATTTGAAAACATTAACTCAGCCAGATCTCTAAAAATTGCTAACTTCTCATCGATTGTGCTATTTTTTACAGTTATTATTTCACTAAAAAAATATATGTAAGAAACTAGAAACCAAAATGAATTCGAACTTTGTACAGATGGTTGCTCGTTATCATTTGAAAACATTAACTCAGCCAGATCTCTAAAAATTGCTAACTTCTCATCGATTGTGCTATTTTTTACAGTTATTATTTCACTAAAAAAATATATGTAAGAAACTAGAAACCAAAATGAATTCGAACTTTGTACAGATGGTTGCTCGTTATCATTTGAAAACATTAACTCAGCCAGATCTCTAAAAATTGCTAACTTCTCATCGATTGTGCTATTTTTTACAGTTATTATTTCATTAAAAAAATATATCTAAGAAACTAGAAACCAAAATGAATTCGAACTTTGTACAGATGGTTGCTCGTTATCATTTGAAAACATTAACTCAGCCAGATCTCTAAAAATTGCTAACTTCTCATCGATTGTGCTATTTTTTACAGTTATTATTTCACTAAAAAAATATATGTAAGAAACTAGAAACCAAAATGAATTCGAACTTTGTACAGATGGTTGCTCGTTATCATTTGAAAACATTAACTCAGCCAGATCTCTAAAAATTGCTAACTTCTCATCGATTGTGCTATTTTTTACAGTTATTATTTCATTAAAAAAATATATCTAAGAAACTAGAAACCAAAATGAATTCGAACTTTGTACAGATGGTTGCTCGTTATCATTTGAAAACATTAACTCAGCCAGATCTCTAAAAATTGCTAACTTCTCATCGATTGTGCTATTTTTTACAGTTATTATTTCATTAAAAAAATATATCTAAGAAACTAGAAACCAAAATGAATTCGAACTTTGTACAGATGGTTGCTCGTTATCATTTGAAAACATTAACTCAGCCAGATCTCTAAAAATTGCTAACTTCTCATCGATTGTGCTATTTTTTACAGTTATTATTTCATTAAAAAAATATATCTAAGAAACTAGAAACCAAAATGAATTCGAACTTTGTACAGATGGTTGCTCGTTATCATTTGAAAACATTAACTCAGCCAGATCTCTAAAAATTGCTAACTTCTCATCGATTGTGCTATTTTTTACAGTTATTATTTCACTAAAAAAATATATCTAAGAAACTAGAAACCAAAATGAAATCGAACTTTGTACAGATGGTTGCTAGTTCTCATTTGAAAACATTAACTGAGCCAGATCTCTAAAAATTGCTAACTTCTCATCGATTGTGCTATTTTTTACAGTTATTATTTCATTAAAAAAATATATCTAAGAAACTAGAAACCAAAATGAATTCGAACTTTGTACAGATGGTTGCTCGTTATCATTTGAAAACATTAACTCAGCCAGATCTCTAAAAATTGCTAACTTCTCATCGATTGTGCAATTTTTTACAGTTATTATTTCACTAAAAAAATATATCTAAGAAACTAGAAACCAAAATGAATTCGAACTTTGTACAGGTGGTTGCTCGTTATCATTTGAAAACATTAACTCAGCCAGATCTCTAAAAATTGCTAACTTCTCATCGATTGTGCTATTTTTTACAGTTATTATTTCACTAAAAAAATATATCTAAGAAACTAGAAACCAAAATGAAATCGAACTTTGTACAGATGGTTGCTAGTTCTCATTTGAAAACATTAACTGAGCCAGATCTCTAAAAATTGCTAACTTCTCATCGATTGTGCTATTTTTTACAGTTATTATTTCATTAAAAAAATATATCTAAGAAACTAGAAACCAAAATGAATTCGAACTTTGTACAGATGGTTGCTCGTTATCATTTGAAAACATTAACTCAGCCAGATCTCTAAAAATTGCTAACTTCTCATCGATTGTGCTATTTTTTACAGTTATTATTTCATTAAAAAAATATATCTAAGAAACTAGAAACCAAAATGAATTCGAACTTTGTACAGATGGTTGCTCGTTATCATTTGAAAACATTAACTCAGCCAGATCTCTAAAAATTGCTAACTTCTCATCGATTGTGCAATTTTTTACAGTTATTATTTCACTAAAAAAATATATCTAAGAAACTAGAAACCAAAATGAATTCGAACTTTGTACAGATGGTTGCTCGTTATCATTTGAAAACATTAACTCAGCCAGATCTCTAAAAATTGCTAACTTCTCATCGATTGTGCTATTTTTTACAGTTATTATTTCACTAAAAAAATATATGTAAGAAACTAGAAACCAAAATGAATTCGAACTTTGTACAGATGGTTGCTCGTTATCATTTGAAAACATTAACTCAGCCAGATCTCTAAAAATTGCTAACTTCTCATCGATTGTGCTATTTTTTACAGTTATTATTTCATTAAAAAAATATATCTAAGAAACTAGAAACCAAAATGAATTCGAACTTTGTACAGATGGTTGCTCGTTATCATTTGAAAACATTAACTCAGCCAGATCTCTAAAAATTGCTAACTTCTCATCGATTGTGCTATTTTTTACAGTTATTATTTCATTAAAAAAATATATCTAAGAAACTAGAAACCAAAATGAATTCGAACTTTGTACAGATGGTTGCTCGTTATCATTTGAAAACATTAACTCAGCCAGATCTCTAAAAATTGCTAACTTCTCATCGATTGTGCTATTTTTTACAGTTATTATTTCACTAAAAAAATATATGTAAGAAACTAGAAACCAAAATGAATTCGAACTTTGTACAGATGGTTGCTCGTTATCATTTGAAAACATTAACTCAGCCAGATCTCTAAAAATTGCTAACTTCTCATCGATTGTGCTATTTTTTACAGTTATTATTTCATTAAAAAAATATATCTAAGAAACTAGAAACCAAAATGAATTCGAACTTTGTACAGATGGTTGCTCGTTATCATTTGAAAACATTAACTCAGCCAGATCTCTAAAAATTGCTAACTTCTCATCGATTGTGCTATTTTTTACAGTTATTATTTCACTAAAAAAATATATCTAAGAAACTAGAAACCAAAATGAAATCGAACTTTGTACAGATGGTTGCTAGTTCTCATTTGAAAACATTAACTGAGCCAGATCTCTAAAAATTGCTAACTTCTCATCGATTGTGCTATTTTTTACAGTTATTATTTCATTAAAAAAATATATCTAAGAAACTAGAAACCAAAATGAATTCGAACTTTGTACAGATGGTTGCTCGTTATCATTTGAAAACATTAACTCAGCCAGATCTCTAAAAATTGCTAACTTCTCATCGATTGTGCAATTTTTTACAGTTATTATTTCACTAAAAAAATATATCTAAGAAACTAGAAACCAAAATGAATTCGAACTTTGTACAGGTGGTTGCTCGTTATCATTTGAAAACATTAACTCAGCCAGATCTCTAAAAATTGCTAACTTCTCATCGATTGTGCTATTTTTTACAGTTATTATTTCACTAAAAAAATATATCTAAGAAACTAGAAACCAAAATGAAATCGAACTTTGTACAGATGGTTGCTAGTTCTCATTTGAAAACATTAACTGAGCCAGATCTCTAAAAATTGCTAACTTCTCATCGATTGTGCTATTTTTTACAGTTATTATTTCATTAAAAAAATATATGTAAGAAACTAGAAACCAAAATGAATTCGAACTTTGTACAGATGGTTGCTCGTTATCATTTGAAAACATTAACTCAGCCAGATCTCTAAAAATTGCTAACTTCTCATCGATTGTGCTATTTTTTACAGTTATTATTTCATTAAAAAAATATATCTAAGAAACTAGAAACCAAAATGAATTCGAACTTTGTACAGATGGTTGCTCGTTATCATTTGAAAACATTAACTCAGCCAGATCTCTAAAAATTGCTAACTTCTCATCGATTGTGCTATTTTTTACAGTTATTATTTCACTAAAAAAATATATGTAAGAAACTAGAAACCAAAATGAATTCGAACTTTGTACAGATGGTTGCTCGTTATCATTTGAAAACATTAACTCAGCCAGATCTCTAAAAATTGCTAACTTCTCATCGATTGTGCTATTTTTTACAGTTATTATTTCATTAAAAAAATATATCTAAGAAACTAGAAACCAAAATGAATTCGAACTTTGTACAGATGGTTGCTCGTTATCATTTGAAAACATTAACTCAGCCAGATCTCTAAAAATTGCTAACTTCTCATCGATTGTGCTATTTTTTACAGTTATTATTTCATTAAAAAAATATATCTAAGAAACTAGAAACCAAAATGAATTCGAACTTTGTACAGATGGTTGCTCGTTATCATTTGAAAACATTAACTCAGCCAGATCTCTAAAAATTGCTAACTTCTCATCGATTGTGCTATTTTTTACAGTTATTATTTCATTAAAAAAATATATCTAAGAAACTAGAAACCAAAATGAATTCGAACTTTGTACAGATGGTTGCTCGTTATCATTTGAAAACATTAACTCAGCCAGATCTCTAAAAATTGCTAACTTCTCATCGATTGTGCTATTTTTTACAGTTATTATTTCACTAAAAAAATATATCTAAGAAACTAGAAACCAAAATGAAATCGAACTTTGTACAGATGGTTGCTAGTTCTCATTTGAAAACATTAACTGAGCCAGATCTCTAAAAATTGCTAACTTCTCATCGATTGTGCTATTTTTTACAGTTATTATTTCATTAAAAAAATATATCTAAGAAACTAGAAACCAAAATGAATTCGAACTTTGTACAGATGGTTGCTCGTTATCATTTGAAAACATTAACTCAGCCAGATCTCTAAAAATTGCTAACTTCTCATCGATTGTGCAATTTTTTACAGTTATTATTTCACTAAAAAAATATATCTAAGAAACTAGAAACCAAAATGAATTCGAACTTTGTACAGGTGGTTGCTCGTTATCATTTGAAAACATTAACTCAGCCAGATCTCTAAAAATTGCTAACTTCTCATCGATTGTGCTATTTTTTACAGTTATTATTTCACTAAAAAAATATATCTAAGAAACTAGAAACCAAAATGAAATCGAACTTTGTACAGATGGTTGCTAGTTCTCATTTGAAAACATTAACTGAGCCAGATCTCTAAAAATTGCTAACTTCTCATCGATTGTGCTATTTTTTACAGTTATTATTTCATTAAAAAAATATATCTAAGAAACTAGAAACCAAAATGAAATCGAACTTTGTACAGATGGTTGCTAGTTCTCATTTGAAAACATTAACTGAGCCAGATCTCTAAAAATTGCTAACTTCTCATCGATTGTGCTATTTTTTACAGTTATTATTTCATTAAAAAAATATATGTAAGAAACTAGAAACCAAAATGAATTCGAACTTTGTACAGATGGTTGCTCGTTATCATTTGAAAACATTAACTCAGCCAGATCTCTAAAAATTGCTAACTTCTCATCGATTGTGCTATTTTTTACAGTTATTATTTCATTAAAAAAATATATCTAAGAAACTAGAAACCAAAATGAATTCGAACTTTGTACAGATGGTTGCTCGTTATCATTTGAAAACATTAACTCAGCCAGATCTCTAAAAATTGCTAACTTCTCATCGATTGTGCTATTTTTTACAGTTATTATTTCACTAAAAAAATATATGTAAGAAACTAGAAACCAAAATGAATTCGAACTTTGTACAGATGGTTGCTCGTTATCATTTGAAAACATTAACTCAGCCAGATCTCTAAAAATTGCTAACTTCTCATCGATTGTGCTATTTTTTACAGTTATTATTTCATTAAAAAAATATATCTAAGAAACTAGAAACCAAAATGAATTCGAACTTTGTACAGATGGTTGCTCGTTATCATTTGAAAACATTAACTCAGCCAGATCTCTAAAAATTGCTAACTTCTCATCGATTGTGCTATTTTTTACAGTTATTATTTCATTAAAAAAATATATCTAAGAAACTAGAAACCAAAATGAATTCGAACTTTGTACAGATGGTTGCTCGTTATCATTTGAAAACATTAACTCAGCCAGATCTCTAAAAATTGCTAACTTCTCATCGATTGTGCTATTTTTTACAGTTATTATTTCATTAAAAAAATATATCTAAGAAACTAGAAACCAAAATGAATTCGAACTTTGTACAGATGGTTGCTCGTTATCATTTGAAAACATTAACTCAGCCAGATCTCTAAAAATTGCTAACTTCTCATCGATTGTGCTATTTTTTACAGTTATTATTTCACTAAAAAAATATATCTAAGAAACTAGAAACCAAAATGAAATCGAACTTTGTACAGATGGTTGCTAGTTCTCATTTGAAAACATTAACTGAGCCAGATCTCTAAAAATTGCTAACTTCTCATCGATTGTGCTATTTTTTACAGTTATTATTTCATTAAAAAAATATATCTAAGAAACTAGAAACCAAAATGAATTCGAACTTTGTACAGATGGTTGCTCGTTATCATTTGAAAACATTAACTCAGCCAGATCTCTAAAAATTGCTAACTTCTCATCGATTGTGCAATTTTTTACAGTTATTATTTCACTAAAAAAATATATCTAAGAAACTAGAAACCAAAATGAATTCGAACTTTGTACAGGTGGTTGCTCGTTATCATTTGAAAACATTAACTCAGCCAGATCTCTAAAAATTGCTAACTTCTCATCGATTGTGCTATTTTTTACAGTTATTATTTCACTAAAAAAATATATCTAAGAAACTAGAAACCAAAATGAAATCGAACTTTGTACAGATGGTTGCTAGTTCTCATTTGAAAACATTAACTGAGCCAGATCTCTAAAAATTGCTAACTTCTCATCGATTGTGCTATTTTTTACAGTTATTATTTCATTAAAAAAATATATCTAAGAAACTAGAAACCAAAATGAATTCGAACTTTGTACAGATGGTTGCTCGTTATCATTTGAAAACATTAACTCAGCCAGATCTCTAAAAATTGCTAACTTCTCATCGATTGTGCTATTTTTTACAGTTATTATTTCATTAAAAAAATATATCTAAGAAACTAGAAACCAAAATGAATTCGAACTTTGTACAGATGGTTGCTCGTTATCATTTGAAAACATTAACTCAGCCAGATCTCTAAAAATTGCTAACTTCTCATCGATTGTGCAATTTTTTACAGTTATTATTTCACTAAAAAAATATATCTAAGAAACTAGAAACCAAAATGAATTCGAACTTTGTACAGATGGTTGCTCGTTATCATTTGAAAACATTAACTCAGCCAGATCTCTAAAAATTGCTAACTTCTCATCGATTGTGCTATTTTTTACAGTTATTATTTCACTAAAAAAATATATGTAAGAAACTAGAAACCAAAATGAATTCGAACTTTGTACAGATGGTTGCTCGTTATCATTTGAAAACATTAACTCAGCCAGATCTCTAAAAATTGCTAACTTCTCATCGATTGTGCTATTTTTTACAGTTATTATTTCATTAAAAAAATATATCTAAGAAACTAGAAACCAAAATGAATTCGAACTTTGTACAGATGGTTGCTCGTTATCATTTGAAAACATTAACTCAGCCAGATCTCTAAAAATTGCTAACTTCTCATCGATTGTGCTATTTTTTACAGTTATTATTTCATTAAAAAAATATATCTAAGAAACTAGAAACCAAAATGAATTCGAACTTTGTACAGATGGTTGCTCGTTATCATTTGAAAACATTAACTCAGCCAGATCTCTAAAAATTGCTAACTTCTCATCGATTGTGCTATTTTTTACAGTTATTATTTCACTAAAAAAATATATGTAAGAAACTAGAAACCAAAATGAATTCGAACTTTGTACAGATGGTTGCTCGTTATCATTTGAAAACATTAACTCAGCCAGATCTCTAAAAATTGCTAACTTCTCATCGATTGTGCTATTTTTTACAGTTATTATTTCATTAAAAAAATATATCTAAGAAACTAGAAACCAAAATGAATTCGAACTTTGTACAGATGGTTGCTCGTTATCATTTGAAAACATTAACTCAGCCAGATCTCTAAAAATTGCTAACTTCTCATCGATTGTGCTATTTTTTACAGTTATTATTTCACTAAAAAAATATATCTAAGAAACTAGAAACCAAAATGAAATCGAACTTTGTACAGATGGTTGCTAGTTCTCATTTGAAAACATTAACTGAGCCAGATCTCTAAAAATTGCTAACTTCTCATCGATTGTGCTATTTTTTACAGTTATTATTTCATTAAAAAAATATATCTAAGAAACTAGAAACCAAAATGAATTCGAACTTTGTACAGATGGTTGCTCGTTATCATTTGAAAACATTAACTCAGCCAGATCTCTAAAAATTGCTAACTTCTCATCGATTGTGCAATTTTTTACAGTTATTATTTCACTAAAAAAATATATCTAAGAAACTAGAAACCAAAATGAATTCGAACTTTGTACAGGTGGTTGCTCGTTATCATTTGA
This sequence comes from Vanessa tameamea, assembly GCF_037043105.1. Taxonomy (NCBI): domain Eukaryota; kingdom Metazoa; phylum Arthropoda; class Insecta; order Lepidoptera; family Nymphalidae; genus Vanessa; species Vanessa tameamea. Next base: position 16,294 of record NW_026974784.1, read on the forward strand.
AAACATTAACTCAGCCAGATCTCTAAAAATTGCTAACTTCTCATCGATTGTGCTATTTTTTACAGTTATTATTTCACTAAAAAAATATATCTAAGAAACTAGAAACCAAAATGAAATCGAACTTTGTACAGATGGTTGCTAGTTCTCATTTGAAAACATTAACTGAGCCAGATCTCTAAAAATTGCTAACTTCTCATCGATTGTGCTATTTTTTACAGTTATTATTTCATTAAAAAAATATATCTAAGAAACTAGAAACCAAAATGAATTCGAACTTTGTACAGATGGTTGCTCGTTATCATTTGAAAACATTAACTCAGCCAGATCTCTAAAAATTGCTAACTTCTCATCGATTGTGCTATTTTTTACAGTTATTATTTCATTAAAAAAATATATCTAAGAAACTAGAAACCAAAATGAATTCGAACTTTGTACAGATGGTTGCTCGTTATCATTTGAAAACATTAACTCAGCCAGATCTCTAAAAATTGCTAACTTCTCATCGATTGTGCAATTTTTTACAGTTATTATTTCACTAAAAAAATATATCTAAGAAACTAGAAACCAAAATGAATTCGAACTTTGTACAGATGGTTGCTCGTTATCATTTGAAAACATTAACTCAGCCAGATCTCTAAAAATTGCTAACTTCTCATCGATTGTGCTATTTTTTACAGTTATTATTTCACTAAAAAAATATATGTAAGAAACTAGAAACCAAAATGAATTCGAACTTTGTACAGATGGTTGCTCGTTATCATTTGAAAACATTAACTCAGCCAGATCTCTAAAAATTGCTAACTTCTCATCGATTGTGCTATTTTTTACAGTTATTATTTCATTAAAAAAATATATCTAAGAAACTAGAAACCAAAATGAATTCGAACTTTGTACAGATGGTTGCTCGTTATCATTTGAAAACATTAACTCAGCCAGATCTCTAAAAATTGCTAACTTCTCATCGATTGTGCTATTTTTTACAGTTATTATTTCATTAAAAAAATATATCTAAGAAACTAGAAACCAAAATGAATTCGAACTTTGTACAGATGGTTGCTCGTTATCATTTGAAAACATTAACTCAGCCAGATCTCTAAAAATTGCTAACTTCTCATCGATTGTGCTATTTTTTACAGTTATTATTTCACTAAAAAAATATATGTAAGAAACTAGAAACCAAAATGAATTCGAACTTTGTACAGATGGTTGCTCGTTATCATTTGAAAACATTAACTCAGCCAGATCTCTAAAAATTGCTAACTTCTCATCGATTGTGCTATTTTTTACAGTTATTATTTCATTAAAAAAATATATCTAAGAAACTAGAAACCAAAATGAATTCGAACTTTGTACAGATGGTTGCTCGTTATCATTTGAAAACATTAACTCAGCCAGATCTCTAAAAATTGCTAACTTCTCATCGATTGTGCTATTTTTTACAGTTATTATTTCACTAAAAAAATATATCTAAGAAACTAGAAACCAAAATGAAATCGAACTTTGTACAGATGGTTGCTAGTTCTCATTTGAAAACATTAACTGAGCCAGATCTCTAAAAATTGCTAACTTCTCATCGATTGTGCAATTTTTTACAGTTATTATTTCACTAAAAAAATATATCTAAGAAACTAGAAACCAAAATGAATTCGAACTTTGTACAGGTGGTTGCTCGTTATCATTTGAAAACATTAACTCAGCCAGATCTCTAAAAATTGCTAACTTCTCATCGATTGTGCTATTTTTTACAGTTATTATTTCACTAAAAAAATATATCTAAGAAACTAGAAACCAAAATGAAATCGAACTTTGTACAGATGGTTGCTAGTTCTCATTTGAAAACATTAACTGAGCCAGATCTCTAAAAATTGCTAACTTCTCATCGATTGTGCTATTTTTTACAGTTATTATTTCATTAAAAAAATATATCTAAGAAACTAGAAACCAAAATGAATTCGAACTTTGTACAGATGGTTGCTCGTTATCATTTGAAAACATTAACTCAGCCAGATCTCTAAAAATTGCTAACTTCTCATCGATTGTGCTATTTTTTACAGTTATTATTTCATTAAAAAAATATATCTAAGAAACTAGAAACCAAAATGAATTCGAACTTTGTACAGATGGTTGCTCGTTATCATTTGAAAACATTAACTCAGCCAGATCTCTAAAAATTGCTAACTTCTCATCGATTGTGCAATTTTTTACAGTTATTATTTCACTAAAAAAATATATCTAAGAAACTAGAAACCAAAATGAATTCGAACTTTGTACAGATGGTTGCTCGTTATCATTTGAAAACATTAACTCAGCCAGATCTCTAAAAATTGCTAACTTCTCATCGATTGTGCTATTTTTTACAGTTATTATTTCACTAAAAAAATATATGTAAGAAACTAGAAACCAAAATGAATTCGAACTTTGTACAGATGGTTGCTCGTTATCATTTGAAAACATTAACTCAGCCAGATCTCTAAAAATTGCTAACTTCTCATCGATTGTGCTATTTTTTACAGTTATTATTTCATTAAAAAAATATATCTAAGAAACTAGAAACCAAAATGAATTCGAACTTTGTACAGATGGTTGCTCGTTATCATTTGAAAACATTAACTCAGCCAGATCTCTAAAAATTGCTAACTTCTCATCGATTGTGCTATTTTTTACAGTTATTATTTCACTAAAAAAATATATCTAAGAAACTAGAAACCAAAATGAAATCGAACTTTGTACAGATGGTTGCTAGTTCTCATTTGAAAACATTAACTGAGCCAGATCTCTAAAAATTGCTAACTTCTCATCGATTGTGCTATTTTTTACAGTTATTATTTCATTAAAAAAATATATCTAAGAAACTAGAAACCAAAATGAATTCGAACTTTGTACAGATGGTTGCTCGTTATCATTTGAAAACATTAACTCAGCCAGATCTCTAAAAATTGCTAACTTCTCATCGATTGTGCTATTTTTTACAGTTATTATTTCACTAAAAAAATATATCTAAGAAACTAGAAACCAAAATGAATTCGAACTTTGTACAGATGGTTGCTAGTTCTCATTTGAAAACATTAACTCAGCCAGATCTCTAAAAATTGCTAACTTCTCATCGATTGTGCTATTTTTTACAGTTATTATTTCATTAAAAAAATATATCTAAGAAACTAGAAACCAAAATGAATTCGAACTTTGTACAGATGGTTGCTAGTTCTCATTTGAAAACATTAACTGAGCCAGATCTCTAAAAATTGCTAACTTCTCATCGATTGTGCTATTTTTTTACAGTTATTATTTCATTAAAAAAATATATCTAAGAAACTAGAAAAAAATGAATTCGAACTTTGTACAGATGGTTGCTCGTTATCATTTGAAAACATTAACTCAGCCAGATCTCTAAAAATTGCTAACTTCTCATCGATTGTGCAATTTTTACAGTTATTATTTCACTAAAAAAATATATCTAAGAAACTAGAAACCAAAATGAATTCGAACTTTGTACAGATGGTTGCTCGTTATCATTTGAAAACATTAACTCAGCCAGATCTCTAAAAATTGCTAACTTCTCATCGATTGTGCTATTTTTTACAGTTATTATTTCACTAAAAAATATATGTAAGAAACTAGAAACCAAAATGAATTCGAACTTTGTACAGATGGTTGCTCGTTATCATTTGAAAACATTAACTCAGCCAGATCTCTAAAATTGCTAACTTCTCATCGATTGTGCTATTTTTTACAGTTATTATTTCATTAAAAAAATATATCTAAGAAACTAGAAACCAAAATGAATTCGAACTTTGTACAGATGGTTGCTCGTTATCATTTGAAAACATTAACTCAGCCAGATCTCTAAAAATTGCTAACTTCTCATCGATTGTGCTATTTTTTACAGGTATTATTTCACTAAAAAAATATAATCTAAGAAACTAGAAACCAAAATGAAATCGAACTTTGTACAGATGGTTGCTAGTTCTCATTGAAAACATTAACTGAGCCAGATCTCTAAAATTGCTAACTTCTCATCGATTGTGCTATTTTTACAGTTATTATTTCATTAAAAAAATATATCTAAGAAACTAGAAACCAAAAATGAATTCGAACTTTGTACAGATGGTTGCTCGTTATCATTTTGAAAACATTAACTCAGCCAGATCTCTAAAAATTGCTAACTTCTCATCGATTGTGCTATTTTTTACAGTTATTAATTTCACTAAAAAAATATATCTAAGAAACTAGAAACCAAAATGAATTCGAACTTTGTACAGATGGTTGCTAGTTCTCATTTGAAACATTAACTCAGCCAGATCTCTAAAAATTGCTAACTTCTCATCGATTGTGCTATTTTTTACAGTTATTATTCATTAAAAATATATCTAAGAAACTAGAAACCAAAATGAATTCGAACTTTGTACAGATGGTTGCTAGTTCTCATTGAAAACATTAACTGAGCCGATCTCTAAAAATTGCTAACTTCTCATCGATTGTGCTATTTTTTACAGTTATTATTTCATTAAAAAAATATATCTAAGAAACTAGAAACCAAAATGAATTCGAACTTTGTACGAGATGGTTTGCTCGTTATCATTTGAAAACATAACTCAGCCAGATCTCTAAAATTGCTAACTTCTCATCGATTGTGCAATTTTTTACCAGTTATTATTTCACTAAAAAAATATATCTAAGAAACTAAAACCAAAATGAATTCGAACTTGTACAGATGGTTGCTCGTTATCATTGAAAACATTACCTCAGCCAGATCTCTAAAATTGCTAACTTCTCATCGATTGTGCTATTTTTACAGTTATTATTCACTAAAAAAATATATGTAAGAAACTAGAAACCAAAATGAATTCGAACTT
>NW_026974785.1:0-5000 GCF_037043105.1 Vanessa tameamea
ATTTATTTATGTATGTATGTACGTACGTACGTACGTACGTACGTATGTTTTATATTATAGATCAGATCAGATCTACTCTATAATATTACACGAATATTATATTTTTATGATTTTTTTTTTTCGATAAATTATAAATTCAATAATAATAATCTCGAACTCGTAGAGTTCGAGTAGGAGAACGCGGATGAGATGATTTTCTCGTTAGACTTCACTTCTTCAATACACGAACGTTCCACGTTTTCGTCGAACACTCTGAATTCGTTAGAGTCCCGTTCGTCGCGATTAGTTCGTGTATCGATCATGATGTCGTCGTGTCTGTGCTCGTGTGTCTCTCGCGTGTTCGTAATTCGCGTCATGTTCATTATTAATATTATTACGTACGTCTTCTTATACGTTTGAATATCAATAATATATAATTATCATTTTCGATGCGATTCATATGCGATTGTAACGAAAATTAACATTAACCATACGAGCCCTATCTATCTCGGCTATCCTTTCGATACACGAACTTTCGACGTTTTCATCGAGCACTCCGTTCGAGAAATCGTTGGTAGAATTTTTTTTTTTTATTTTTTTTATAGAGACTCGATACATTTATGTCAGGATATTTTAAGATAGATTTCTATTTCTTTATTACTTTATGATATTTTTAAGGTTCTACGACGGACAATAAACGATTATATAACATAAATATTTAATTTTATATCGTAATATTGACATTATTTACGCATTCGTAATTCGCGTCATGTTCTTTATTATTATATTTATTCATCATCATCATCATCATCATTATTATTATTATTATTTTTCGATAAACGAATACGGGTGAAATGAAAATAAATCAAGATAAAACTTTCTATATTGTTGTTTTTTTTTTTTCTTTCTTTTGTTGTTGTTGTTGTTGTTGTTGTTGTTGTTGTTGTTGTTGATGTTGATGTTGCATTGACGTTGCATAATATCATATAATCATATCCTATATATAAAAATATTGAACAAAATATATAATAGAGATATATATATATAATACGGGTTTGGATGTTTGTTTCGGGGTATACAGAGGGGGTTGCGGGGGGGTTGGGGGTTTGGGGGGGGGGTGGGCGGTTAGGGGTGCGTGTCTGGGGTTTGTTCTCTTATGATATCGGATCAAATATGAGAAACGTAAAAAAAAAAAATAAAAAAATTACATTCCGTTCGGACGAGCCGAATGTCATACTCGTCGCCGGGCATATATATGGAGTAGTGACGGTTCGAACGTCGAACATTGAAATTTGATGCGAGACGCGAAGTGACCGATCACAGTAGTACTCTTGTATAACGAAAAATAAAAATTTATTATCGTTTCCTTTCGTCGTCGTCGTTGTTGCGTCTCTCTGGCGTCTCGATTCGTCGTATCGCGTTATATTATACTTTACACGTAGTATTACCTATGTACGTACGAATCGTCGCGACCGCTGGGGGGACAACATACAATATTCACTGACACGTGGAAATGATGAAAAGATTCTTTTTTTTTTTTTCGTTCTGTAAAACTGTGCCGACCGACGGACGCACGTAAATCTCTCTGCCTCACATGCGCTTCCTCTTATCGTCGTCGTCGTCGCGCTCTTCTCTACAATCTATCCTCATGGAATAGTGTCGATTCATTGTAGTAGATCTGTGCGACGTCGTGACACGACACATATGAGAAGGAAACGTGTTAGAGACCAGAGTTTTTAAAAGATTCAGTGTATTCGTATAATGTGTATAATTTTGATATTATATCATGAAAACGGTCGTTTCTAAAATTCTTTTTATTTTTCATTTATCATGTACAAAAAATACATAACCCGAGTATCGGTACGATCACTCAAACACCGGGCGTCGATCCCAATGTTTTACGATAATAATCGTTGAACAATACATACGTACACGTCGTGTGCGAAGTGTTATTTTAAAATAAACTCGATCTCGTTTAGAACGTTCGAATTCGTGACCGTGATGTGTCATTATGTGACGACGCCGCCGTCGCCGCCGCCGCCGCCGCCGCCGTCGCGATATATAAATATCGTCTCGATAAATATATAAAGCGCGGGGGAGCGCGCGAGCGCGCGCGAGCGAGTGTCTCGTTTGAATTATAAAAGAGTCAACCGTTAAAATCTATCGCGTCTAACGCGATTGACGATACGGTAAGACGCTCGTTTCATACTGTGCGTATATGGTACATACATACATACATGCGTGCATGCATGCATGCATGCGTGCGTGCGTGCGTGCCTCGCGTGTGTGTGTGTATTTTATATGTGAATATGAAACGAGAAGAGAGTTTGACGACTTCAACAAGTCTATGTTAGCTCCCTGGTTGATCCTGCCAGTAGTTATATGCTTGTCTCAAAGATTAAGCCATGCATGTCTCAGTGCAAGCCGTATTAAGGCGATACCGCGAATGGCTCAATATATCAGTTTTGGTTCCTTAGATCTTACTCAGTTACTTGGATAACTGTGGTAATTCTAGAGCTAATACATGCAATCAGAACTCTGACCAGTGATGGGATGAGTGCTTTTATTAGATCAAAACCAATCGACGGAGGGCGTCTCGTCCGAAGTCGTTAATTTTGATGAATCTGGATAACTTTTGCCGATCGCATGGTCCAGTACCGGCGACGCATCTTTCAAATGTCTGCCTTATCAACTTTCGATGGTAGTTTCTGCGACTACCATGGTTGTCACGGGTAACGGGGAATCAGGGTTCGATTCCGGAGAGGGAGCCTGAGAAACGGCTACCACATCCAAGGAAGGCAGCAGGCGCGCAAATTACCCACTCCCGGCACGGGGAGGTAGTGACGAAAAATAACGATACGGGACTCTTTCGAGGCCTCGTAATCGGAATGAGTACACTTTAAATATTTTAACGAGGAACAATTGGAGGGCAAGTCTGGTGCCAGCAGCCGCGGTAATTCCAGCTCCAATAGCGTATACTAAAATTGTTGCGGTTAAAAAGCTCGTAGTTGCATTTGTGCGCCGCGCTGTCGGTGCACCGCATCCGCGGTGATACTGACACGTCTGCGGAGCATATCGTCGGTGAGCCGGCGGTAAAACGCCGGTTCAATATCTCAATATCAAAATCCTATCGCGGTGCTCTTCAGTGAGTGTCGAGATGGGCCGACAATTTTACTTTGAACAAATTAGAGTGCTCAAAGCGGGCTCAAAATGCCGCTTGAATATTTCGTGCATGGAATAATAGAATATGATCTCGGTTCTATTTTGTTGGTTTTCAGAACTCCGAGGTAATGATTAATAGGGATAACTGGGGGCATTCGTATTGCGACGTTAGAGGTGAAATTCTTGGATCGTCGCAAGACGAACATCAGCGAAAGCATTTGCCAAAGGTGTTTTCATCAATCAAGAACGAAAGTTAGAGGTTCGAAGGCGATTAGATACCGCCCTAGTTCTAACCGTAAATATGTCATCTAGCGATCCGCCGACGTTACTACAATGGCTCGGCGGGCAGCTTCCGGGAAACCAAAGATTTTGGACTCCGGGGGGAGTATGGTTGCAAAGCTGAAACTTAAAGGAATTGACGGAAGGGCACCACCAGGAGTGGAGCCTGCGGCTTAATTTGACTCAACACGGGAAATCTCACCAGGCCCGGACACCGGAAGGATTGACAGATTAATAGCTCTTTCTTGATTCGGTGGGTGGTGGTGCATGGCCGTTCTTAGTTGGTGGAGCGATTTGTCTGGTTAATTCCGGTAACGAACGAGACTCTAGCCTGCTAAATAGGCGTCGTCATTTAGGTGTGCTCGATTTCGGTCGAGCAACTCACTGGCGGCGTATTAAAATTCTTCTTAGAGGGACCGGCGGCTTCGAGCCGCACGAGATTGAGCAATAACAGGTCTGTGATGCCCTTAGATGTCCTGGGCCGCACGCGCGCTACACTGAAGGAATCAGCATGTTCTCCCTGGCCTAGAGGCCCGGGCAACCCGTTGAAACTCCTTCGTGCTGGGGATTGGGGTTTGCAATTATCCCCCATAAACGAGGAATTCCTAGTAAGCGCGAGTCATAAGCTCGCGTTGATTACGTCCCTGCCCTTTGTACACACCGCCCGTCGCTACTACCGATTGAATGATTTAGTGAGGTCTTCGGACCGACACGCGGTGGCTTCACGGCCGTCGGCGTTGCTGGGAAGTTGACCAAACTTGATCATTTAGAGGAAGTAAAAGTCGTAACAAGGTTTCCGTAGGGGAACCTGCGGAAGGATCATTAACGTAAATTATCTATCTCGAATGAGTGCGATGATGAACGATAATAAAATTCTAAAACACAAAAATCGACGTTCGGAATGTGTCGTTTCGATGCGAGGACGCGATTCTCTCGTTCTCGAGTCGGAGAGTCGTGTAACGCGTCCTATACTGATATTTTTCGATGTCGATTTCGAGGAAAGTACGATGTGTCAACGCACATACGTCATCTTCAAATAAAATGTATATTTTTTTTTTTTTGTTTTGTACTTTTTTTTTTTTTTTTTATTTTATTTTATTTATTTTTTTTTAATTTTTGAATTTTTCTCTATATACTAAAAAGAAGAGAAAAAAACAAAAAAAAAAAAAAAAATAAAAATAAAAAACTAACTAATATCACTCTGGCGTATAGAATCGTTCGAGTGATCGTAGAAATTATACAACAAAAAAATTAACAAAACCATTACCCTGGACGGTGGATCACTTGGCTCGCGGGTCGATGAAGAACGCAGTTAACTGCGCGTCATAGTGTGAACTGCAGGACACATTTGAACATCGACATTTCGAACGCACATTGCGGTCCGTGGAGAAACATCCAGGACCACTCCTGTCTGAGGGCCGGCTGTATAAAAATATAAACCACACTGTTCGAACGTTTAATGTCTCGTCTCTTTACGTCTTAACCGAAGTAAAAGACTTTGACGTTCGACTCGAACATATGACGGTATCCGCGTTCGAGATCGTTATTACGTGTTTAAATATAATACTTAATATACGCAT
>NW_026974786.1:0-9526 GCF_037043105.1 Vanessa tameamea
AAAATTTATTAAATCATAAATTACAAATAAAATTTAATTAAATTAAAATTTCACCTAATAATTTAATATTTATTTTAATTTATTTATTTATTTATTATAAACTGAAATAATTCAACTTAACTTTTGTTTAACCGCAAACTGCTGGCACAAAATTAGTTATTAATTTCTATATTGCTAAATCTTAATTTCTTAATTTTTAATATTAATTACTACTAAAATAATTAACTATTATTAAAATAATTAAAATTATATACTAAAATTTATATGTAAAACAAATTTATAATAAATTACTAAAAACATAAATTATTTTATTATATTTCAATATTTTTCACATAGATTTTTTTTTTTTTTTTTTTATATTAAATATATAATATAAAATTAATAAATTTTTAATGTTTTCTCTTATTTTTTTTCTTATAATATTAATATTAAAAATTAATATCAATATAATCCGAATACAGATCTAATTAAATAACAAATAATTATTAATATACATATATTATTAATATATTTAATAAATATAATTATTTATTATTTATTAAATAATTTAATTAAATTAAATAAAAATAATTAATTAAATTATAATATATATATATATATATGCGTATATATATATATACATATATTAAACCGTTTTTAATAAATTTAATAATAAATATAAAAAAAATATTTAAAAATAAGCTAAAATTAAGCTTTTGGGTTCATACCCCAAATATAAAGGAAATACCTTTTTTTTAAAAATAAAGTGCCTGATTAAAAGGATTATTCTGATAGGATAAATTATGTAAATTTTTACCTTTATTATATTTTATAGAATTAAACTATATCTTGTAATTTCAAAAATTACCATGCATCTTACATTAAAATATAATTTTTATAATATGAATTTATTCATTAAAGATTTTTCTTATTTTAAATTTTATTCTTAATTAATTCAAACAAAATATTTTTTTTATTTATTATATTTTTTAGAACATTGATTTCCATCTCATCTAACTCATGATTAGGATGTTGAATTGGATTAGAAATTAATTTATTAAGCTTTATCCCCCTTATCTCAAACCCCAATAATTTGTTAAACTCTGAAGCTTCTTTAAAATATTTCCTTACCCAATCAATTGCATCAATTAATTTTTTATTTTCTATTTTATTATGTATATTATCATTTAAAAATTTTTTTATTGATAATTTATTTTCAATTATTATTAATTCATCTTTATTAATAAAAATAGGATCAGTACCTTTCCATTTTTGATTTCCTAATATTATAGAAGGATTATCCTGATTAAATTGTTTTATTTTAATAACATGACAAAAAATTTCCCCAATAATTTTAATTTCTTATTATATAAATTTTAATTTATTATTTTTAGTTATAATTTTAAATGTAATAATTGGTACAATTAGAAGATTTAATCAATCTTCACTACGTAAATTATAGCATTTTCATCAATTAATAATTTAGGATGAATATTAGCAGCTTTATCTATTAGAGAAAATTTATGATTAATTTACTTATTATTTTATTCTTTTTTTATTTTAATCATATGTTTTTTATTTTATACCTTAAATATTTATTATATTAATCAATTATTTAATTTTAATTTAAATTTTTTTATTAAATTTCAATTTTAATTAATTTTTTATCTTTAGGTGGATACCCCCATTCTTAGGATTTTTCCCCAAATGAATAATTATTAATTATTTATTATCTAATAATTTATTTATTATTTCATTTATTTTTACCATAACAAGATTAATTATATTATTTATTTATATTCGAATTCTTTATTATTCATTAATATTTTATTCCATTAAATTAAAATGAAATAAAATTTTTATTAAAAATAATTATTTAATTTTTATTAACATTATTAGATTTATCTCTTTATTAGGAATAATTCTTAGAACTTTATTTTTTTTATAAGGTTTTAAGTTAAATTAAACTAATAATCTTCAAAATTATTTATAAAGAAATGTATCTTTAAGCCTTAGTAAATATTACACCTTAAAATTTGCAATTTTATATCATTATTGAATATAAGACTAATAAAAGAGAAATTTCCCGTAAATAAATTTACAATTTATCGCTTAACTCAGCCATTTTATAAGCGAAAATGACTATTTTCTACAAATCATAAAGATATTGGTACATTATATTTTATTTTTGGAATTTGAGCAGGAATAGTGGGAACCTCACTTAGTTTATTAATTCGAACTGAATTAGGAAATCCAGGATCTTTAATTGGAGACGATCAAATTTACAATACAATCGTTACAGCCCATGCTTTTATTATAATTTTTTTTTATAGTTATACCAATTATAATTGGGGGATTTGGTAATTGATTAATTCCCCTAATATTAGGAGCTCCTGATATAGCTTTTCCACGTATAAATAATATAAGATTTTGACTTTTACCCCCATCACTAATATTATTAATCTCTAGTAGAATCGTTGAAAATGGAGCAGGAACAGGATGAACAGTTTATCCCCCACTTTCATCTAATATTGCCCATAGAGGATCATCAGTAGATTTAGCAATTTTTCTTTGCATTTAGCTGGTATTTCCTCAATCCTAGGGGCAATTAATTTTATTACAACTATTATTAATATACGAGTTAATAATATATCCTTTGATCAAATACCATTATTTATTTGAGCTGTAGGTATTACAGCTTTACTTCTTTTACTTTCCCTTCCTGTATTAGCGGAGCTATTACCATACTTCTAACAGATCGAAATATTAATACATCATTTTTTGATCCAGCAGGAGGAGGAGATCCAATTCTTTATCAACATTTATTTTGATTTTTTGTCATCCAGAAGTTTACATTCTAATTCTTCCAGGTTTTTGGTATAATTTCCCATATTATTTCACAAGAAAGAGGAAAAAAAGAAACATTTGGATGTTTGGAATAATTTATGCTATAATAGCAATTGGATTATTGGGATTTATTGTATGAGCCCATCATATATTCACAGTAGGTATAGATATTGATACACGAGCTTATTTTACTTCAGCAACAATAATTATTGCCGTTCCTACAGGAATTAAAATTTTTAGATGATTAGCAACATTGCACGGAACTCAAATTAATTATAGACCTTCAATACTATGAAGATTAGGATTTATTTTCCTATTTACAGTAGGGGGATTAACAGGAGTCATTTTAGCTAATTCATCTATCGATATTACCCTACATGATACTTATTATGTTGTTGCCCACTTTCATTATGTATTATCTATAGGAGCTGTATTTGCTATTTTAGGGGGGATTTATTCATTGATATCCATTATTTACAGGATTAATAATAAACAATTATTTATTAAAATTCAATTTATTTCAAATATTTATTGGAGTTAATTTAACATTTTTCCCTCAACATTTTTTAGGATTAGCTGGAATACCTCGACGATACTCTGATTATCCTGATAGATTTATATCATGAAATATTATTTCATCCTTTGGATCTTATATTTCTTTATTGTCTATAATAATAATTATTATTATTATTTGAGAATCTATAATTAATCAACGAATTATTTTATTCTCTTTAAATATACCCTCTTCTATTGAATGATACCAAAATTTACCCCCCTCTGAACATTCTTATAATGAATTACCTATTTTAAGTAACTTCTAATATGACAGATTATATGTAATGGATTTAAACCCCATTTATAAAGGATTATCCTTTTTTTAGAAATGGCAACATGATCTAACCTTAATTATCAAAATAGAGCTTCCCCATTAATAGAACAAATTATTTTTTTTCATGATCACACTCTTGTTATTCTAATTATAATTACTATTATAGTATCTTATTTAATATTAAATTTATTTTTTAACTCATATACTAATCGATTTTTACTAGAAGGCCAAATAATTGAATTAATTTGAACTATTTTACCAGCAATTACATTAATTTTCATTGCTCTTCCCTCTCTTCGATTATTATACCTACTAGATGAACTTAATAATCCATTAATTACACTAAAATCTATTGGACATCAATGATACTGAAGTTATGAATATTCAGATTTTAATAATATTGAATTTGATTCATATATAATTAATTCAAGAGAAAATATTAATAATTTCCGATTATTAGATGTAGATAATCGAATTATCTTACCTATAAATAATCAAATTCGTATTTTAATTACCGCTACTGATGTAATTCACTCATGAACAGTACCATCTTTAGGAATTAAAGTTGATGCTAATCCCGGACGATTAAATCAAACTAGATTCTTTATTAATCGTCCAGGTCTTTTTTATGGACAATGCTCAGAAATTTGTGGTGCTAACCATAGTTTTATACCTATTGTAATTGAAAGAATTTCAATTAAAAATTTCATTAATTGAGTTAATAATTATTCATTAGATAACTTAAAGCAAGTATTGGTCTCTTAAACCACCCTATGGTAATTTAGCACTTACCTCTAATGAAAGAATTAGTTAATTTATAACATAAATATGTCAAATTTAAATTATTACATAAGTAATATTCTTTTATTCCTCAAATAATACCAATTAACTGAATTTTTTTTTTTATTTTTTTTATTTGTATTTTTATTATTTTTATTATTATAAATTTTTATATTTTTGATTACAAATATAATAATAATAATAATATTAAAAAATATAAAAACATTAATAATTTAACCTGAAAATGATAAATAATTTATTTTCAATTTTTGATCCATCAACAAATATCTTTAATTTACCCCTTAATTGAATTAGAACATTTATTGGATTAATATTTATTCCATATTCATTCTGATTTATCCCTAACCGACATTTTATATTATGAAATTTCATCTCTAACAAACTTCACAATGAATTTAAAACATTATTAGGACCAAATAGAACTAGAGGATCAACATTTATCTTTATCTCACTTTTTTTTTTTATTTTTTTTAATAACTTTTTAGGTCTTTTCCCATATATCTTTACAAGTACTAGTCACTTAAATATCTCCTTATCATTATCTTTAACTTTATGACTAAGATTTATATTATACGGATGAATTAATAATACTCAACATATATTTATCCATATAATTCCCCAAGGAACCCCAATAGTATTAATACCTTTTATAGTATTAATTGAAACAATTAGTAATATTATTCGACCTGGAACTTTAGCTGTACGTTTAACAGCTAATATAATTGCAGGACATTTATTAATCACTTTATTAAGAAGAACAGGTATTAATATACCTAATTACTTACTAATTATTTTAATTTTTATTCAAATTTTATTATTAATTTTAGAATCAGCAGTATCAATTATTCAAGCTTATGTAATTACTATTCTTAGAACACTTTATTCTAGAGAAACTAATTAATG
Organism: Vanessa tameamea; assembly: GCF_037043105.1. Taxonomy (NCBI): domain Eukaryota; kingdom Metazoa; phylum Arthropoda; class Insecta; order Lepidoptera; family Nymphalidae; genus Vanessa; species Vanessa tameamea. Next base: position 5,360 of record NW_026974786.1, read on the forward strand.
ACAAATAATCAAAATCACCCATTTCATTTAGTTGATTATAGACCTTGACCATTAACAGGAGCTATTGGAGTTATAACTTTAGTTACAGGATTAGTAAAATGATTCCATAATTTTAACATAAACCTTCTTATCTTAGGTTATTTAATTGTTTTATTAACAATATATCAATGATGACGAGATATTTGCCGAGAAGGAACATTCCAAGGTAAACACACACAATTTCAGTATCAAAAGGACTCCGATGAGGAATAATTTTATTTATTATCTCAGAAATTTTCTTTTTTATTTCATTCTTTTGAACTTTCTTTCATAGAAGTTTAGCACCTAATATTGAAATTGGAATAATATGACCCCCTTCAAATATTTTAGCTTTTAACCCATTTCAAATTCCTCTTTTAAATACCATTATCTTAATTACCTCAGGAATTACCATTACTTGATCTCATCATGCACTAATAGAAAATAATTTTACTCAAACATCACAAAGATTATTCATTACTATTATTCTAGGAATTTATTTTACTATTCTCCAAGCTTATGAATATATTGAAGCCCCATTTACTATTGCCGATAGAATTTACGGATCAATCTTTTTTATAGCAACAGGATTTCACGGACTTCATGTTATTATTGGAACAATCTTTTTAATTACCTGTTTTATCCGACACTTAAATAACCACTTTTCAAAAAACCATCATTTCGGATTTGAAGCTGCTGCATGATATTGACATTTTGTAGATGTTGTTTGATTATTCCTTTATATTTCTATTTATTGATGAGGAAATTAACTATTTATATAATATATCTAGTATATTTGACTTCCAATCAAAAAGATTAATATTTTAATTAATATAAATAATTATTATTTTAATTTTTACATCATTAATTACAATTATTATCTCTAATATATTCATAACAATCTCATTTATTATCTCAAAAAAATCATTTCTTGATCGTGAAAAATGTTCCCCATTTGAATGTGGATTTGACCCTATATGTTTAGCTCGAATTCCTTTTTCTTTACATTTTTTTCTAATTACAGTAATTTTTTTAATTTTTGATGTAGAAATTGTATTAATTTTTCCTATAATCCCAACATTTAAAATAGTTAATTTTTTAATTTGATATAAAACTAGTTTTTTCTTTATTATCATACTTTTAATTGGAACATATCATGAATGAAATCAAAATATATTAAACTGAATTAATTAATCAGGATTATAGTTTATAAAAACATTTGATTTGCATTCAAAAAATATTGTTATTCAATTTATCTTAAATAAGAAGCAATATTGCATTTAATTTCGACTTAAAAGATAGAGTATTTACTCCTTATTTATTAATTGAAACCAAATTAGAGGTATATCACTGTTAATGATAAAATTGAATCAAATATTCCAATTAGAAATATAATAAATTAAGCTGCTAACTTAATTAATAGTGATTAATATCATTAATATTTCTTATATATATATATATATATATATATATATATAGTTTAATAAAAACATTACATTTTCATTGTAAAAATAAAATAATTTATTTTTATATATATATATATATATATATATATATATATATATATATATATATATATATTTAAAGATTTAATCAATCACCTTAATATCTTCAATATTAAACTCTTATTTAAGCTATTTAAATAAAATAATACCATAAAAATAAAAATTATCATTCATAAAATAAATCTAAATAAATAAATCTTAAAATTATTTATTTGATAAACATTAAAAATAACCGAATAATTTTTTATAATATTAAAAATTCCACGTCTCTTATATAATTCACCTCAACCTATATCAATATTTTTTAATAAATTTTGACCAAAAACTAATATTCTATAATTTAACATATAAGTAGATAAATTAGGTAAAAATCACATTAAAGTTAAAAAGTAACTTAAATTATATGTTTTTAAAAACTTATTAAAAGAATAAATTCCTATATTTCTTACAAAAAATCCCAATAAAACCCCAATTAAAGTTAAATAAATAACCATTATTTTTATATTAAAAGGTAAATAAATTATATAAGGATAAGAAAAAATTATTCAACTTAAAAATCTACCTGAAACTAAACTCATAAATAATAATATAAACATACTTTTTAATATAATAAAATCCTCATCATATAAATTATAAGTAGATAATAAATTAAAATCATTAATTATCAAATATATTAATAAACGTATAGTATAAAATACCGTTAAACCTGTAGAAACATAATATAAATAAAAAACTAAAAAATTTAAATTTCTTATTCTAACTAACTCTAAAACCATATCCTTAGAATAAAAACCAGCTAAAAAGGGAATCCCACATAAAGCTAAATTTGAAATATTTATACATAAAGAAGTTAAAGGAATATATAATCTAATTCCACCTATTAAACGAATATCTTGATTATCTCTTATTATGTGAATAATAACTCCAGCACACATAAACAATAAAGCCTTAAATATAGCATGAGTTAATAAATGAAAAAAAGCTAAATCACCGTAACCTATTCTTAAAATTCTTATTATTAAACCTAATTGTCTTAAAGTAGAAAGAGCAATAATTTTCTTTAAGTCAAACTCATAATTAGCACAAATACCAGCCATAAATATTGTTAAACCAGATATTAATAATAAAAACTTTATAAAAAATATATCAACTAATAAATTATTAAAACGAATTAATAAATATACACCAGCAGTAACTAAAGTAGATGAATGAACTAAAGCAGAAACAGGTGTAGGAGCTGCCATAGCAGCAGGTAATCAAGAACTAAAAGGAATCTGAGCTCTCTTAGTTATAGCCGCTAAAATAACTAATATACTAATAATTTTTATAGAATAATCATTACCCATAAAATTTAAATAAAAAATAAAATTTCATCTTCCATAATTAATTATTCAAGAAATTAACATTAAAATTATAACATCACCAATCCGATTAGATAAAGCAGTTAATATACCAGCATTATAAGATTTAATATTTTGATAATAAATAATTAAACAATAAGAAACTAAACCTAAACCATCTCAACCTAAAAAAATTCTAATTATATTAGGACTAATAATTAATAAAATTATAGAAAAAACAAATAATAAAACCAAAATAATAAAACGATTTAAATTTAACTCTGAACTTATATATCTTTTGCTATAAAAAATAACAGAAGAAGAAATTAAAAAAACAAACATCATAAATAATAAAGATATTCAATCTAATAAAATGGAAATAACAATACCTATAGAATTAAAAGAAATAATTTCCCACTCTAAAAAAATTACTATATTATTTATAATAAAATAAATTATCATAAAAAAATTAATTAATATAAAAAAAAATAAAAAAAAAAATCTAATGAAACAAAGAGAATGTTTATTAATAACCTAAAATGATTTTAATCATATATTTGACCCCACAAATCAATATTTTATATTTAAATTATTTAAGTAAAATCAAATTATTATATAATCAATCTTTAAAACTAAAATATTTAAAGGTAATCAATGTAATAATAATATTAAATATTCTCGAGATAATCCTCTATAAAAACTATATATTCTTATATTATATTTCCCATGTTGAGTAAAAGAATATAAATACAATCTATACCCCGCTCTAAAAAAAGAAATTCCCATTAATATAAATATTCTTATTCAAGATCATCTTACTAATCTGTTAATTAATCTAATTTCACCTATTAAATTTAAAGAAGGAGGAGCTGCTATATTTGAAGACATAAATAAAAATCATCATATTCTTATTGAAGGTATAAAAGTTATTATACCCTTATTTAAAAATAAACTTCGTCTATTAACTCGCTCATAATTAATATTAGATAAACAAAATATCCCCGATGAACATAAACCATGACCAATTATTAAAACATAAGAACCTATAAAACCCCAATAATTTATTGTCATAATTCCACCAATTACAATTCTTATATGAGCAACTGAAGAATAAGCAATTAAAGATTTTATATCAGTTTGACAAAAACATTTTAAACTAATAAATAAACCACCAACCAATCTAATTACCACTCAAATAAACCCTATTTTTAAATTAACTTTCTGTATAACAACTAAAATACGTAATAATCCATAACCACCTAATTTTAATATAATAGCAGCTAAAATTATAGAACCAGAAATAG
>NW_026974787.1:0-9391 GCF_037043105.1 Vanessa tameamea
ACTGCAGCCCTTTAATAAATATATCAGTGGGCAGATTAGACTTTAAATTATTATCAAAAAGACATGTTTTTGATAAACAAGTGAATATAAAAATTTGCCGAATTCCTTTAATTTAATTTTAATTAATTTTTATTTTATTTATTATAATATACTAATTTTATCATTATTACTAATTTTATTTTATTAAAAATTATTTTTTTTATAAAAAATTAAATTTAATTTAAATTTTATTTTAATTAAAATTTTTTATAATAAATTATAATTTTTAAACAATATAAATTTTAAAATTTTTAATTTTTAATTTAAATAATTATAACAATTTAATTTAAAGCTTATCCCCTAAAATATTAAATTTTAAATTTTTATAATTAATTAAATAAATATAAAATTATTTAAATTTAAAATTAAATTTTTTTCTAAAAAAACTAGATATATTTAAAAACGATTAACATTTCATTTCTAATTAATTATTTAAAATAATTATACAACATTAACTTTTTTAATTAATTAACTCTTTTAAATTCGAGATTTATTTAAATAAATTTTTAATATTTAATAAACTCTGATACACAAGATACAATAAATTAAACCTACTTTTAATTTAATTAAATTTCAATTATTTATAATTTCCTTTACAGTAATAATTCATTATAAAACTATTAATTTTTTCTATTAAAAATACTCAAACCCCCATTTCTTTTTAATATTAAAATTTTTTTTATTATTTTTTTTATTTATTAATTTAACCCCTCAAATTAATTAATTTTTAATTTCTTTTCAATGTAAATGAAATACTTTAACAAGCTCTAATTTGTTCTTTCTAGAAACACTTTCCAGTACCCCTACTTTGTTACGACTTATTTCAATTTTTAAATGAAAGTGACGGGCAATATGTACATACTTTAATTTATAATCATTTTAATAAATTAATTAAAATTACATTTAAATCCACCTTCAAATTTTTATTACAATAAAATTATTCATTTAAATATATTTATTGTAATCCATCATATTCTTAATTATATTCTGCATCTTGATCTGAATTAATTTTTATTATTAATTTTTAAATATTATTATTACTAAAAAATATTTTTTTAACAATGATATACAAAATTATAAATTAAGTAAATTTATTCGTGGATTATCAATTATTAGACAGATTCCTCTAAATGAACTAAAATACCGCCATATTATTTAAGTTTCAATAAATTATTATTTACTATTTTAGTATTATAAATTAAATTTTTAATAATAGGGTATCTAATCCTAGTTTATATTAAAATTTATTAAATCATAAATTACAAATAAAATTTAATTAAATTAAAATTTCACCTAATAATTTAATATTTATTTTAATTTATTTATTTATTTATTATAAACTGAAATAATTCAACTTAACTTTTGTTTAACCGCAACTGCTGGCACAAAATTAGTTATTAATTTCTATATTGCTAAATCTTAATTTCTTAAATTTTTAATATTAATTACTACTAAAATAATTAACTATTATTAAAATAATTAAAATTATATACTAAAATTTATATGTAAAACAAATTTATAATAAATTACTAAAAACATAATTATTTTATTATATTTCAATATTTTTCACATAGATTTTTTTTTTTTTTTTTTTATATTAAATATATAATATAAATTAATAAATTTTTAATGTTTTCTCTTATTTTTTTTCTTATAATATTAATATTAAAAATTAATATCAATATAATCCGAATACAGATCTAATTAAATAACAAATAATTATTAATATACATATATTATTAATATATTTAATAAATATAATTATTTATTATTTATTAAATAATTTAATTAAATTAAATAAAAATAATTAATTAAATTATATATATATATATATATATGCGTATATATATATATACATATATTAAACCGTTTTTAATAAATTTAATAATAAATATAAAAAAAATATTTAAAAATAAGCTAAAATTAAGCTTTTGGGTTCATACCCCAAATATAAAGGAAATACCTTTTTTTTAAAAATAAAGTGCCTGATTAAAAGGATTATTCTGATAGGATAAATTATGTAAATTTTTACCTTTATTATATTTTATAGAATTAAACTATATCTTGTAATTTCAAAAATTACCATGCATCTTACATTAAAATATAATTTTTATAATATGAATTTATTCATTAAAGATTTTTCTTATTTTAAATTTTATTCTTAATTAATTCAAACAAAATATTTTTTTTATTTATTATATTTTTTAGAACATTGATTTCCATCTCATCTAACTCATGATTAGGATGTTGAATTGGATTAGAAATTAATTTATTAAGCTTTATCCCCCTTATCTCAAACCCCAATAATTTGTTAAACTCTGAAGCTTCTTTAAAATATTTCCTTACCCAATCAATTGCATCAATTAATTTTTTATTTTCTATTTTATTATGTATATTATCATTTAAAAATTTTTTTATTGATAATTTATTTTCAATTATTATTAATTCATCTTTATTAATAAAAATAGGATCAGTACCTTTCCATTTTTGATTTCCTAATATTATAGAAGGATTATCCTGATTAAATTGTTTTATTTTAATAACATGACAAAAAATTTCCCCAATAATTTTAATTTCTTATTATATAAATTTTAATTTATTATTTTTAGTTATAATTTTAAATGTAATAATTGGTACAATTAGAAGATTTAATCAATCTTCACTACGTAAATTAATAGCATTTTCATCAATTAATAATTTAGGATGAATATTAGCAGCTTTATCTATTAGAGAAAATTTATGATTAATTTACTTATTATTTTATTCTTTTTTTATTTTAATCATATGTTTTTTATTTTATACCTTAAATATTTATTATATTAATCAATTATTTAATTTTAATTTAAATTTTTTTATTAAAATTTCAATTTTAATTAATTTTTTATCTTTAGGTGGATTACCCCCATTCTTAGGATTTTTCCCCAAATGAATAATTATTAATTATTTATTATCTAATAATTTATTTATTATTTCATTTATTTTTACCATAACAAGATTAATTATATTATTTATTTATATTCGAATTCTTTATTATTCATTAATATTTTATTCCATTAAATTAAAATGAAATAAAATTTTTATTAAAAATAATTATTTAATTTTTATTAACATTATTAGATTTATCTCTTTATTAGGAATAATTCTTAGAACTTTATTTTTTTTATAAGGTTTTAAGTTAAATTAAACTAATAATCTTCAAAATTATTTATAAAGAAATGTATCTTTAAGCCTTAGTAAATATTACACCTTAAAATTTGCAATTTTATATCATTATTGAATATAAGACTAATAAAAGAGAAATTTCCCGTAAATAAATTTACAATTTATCGCTTAACTCAGCCATTTTATTAAGCGAAAATGACTATTTTCTACAAATCATAAAGATATTGGTACATTATATTTTATTTTTGGAATTTGAGCAGGAATAGTGGGAACCTCACTTAGTTTATTAATTCGAACTGAATTAGGAAATCCAGGATCTTTAATTGGAGACGATCAAATTTACAATACAATCGTTACAGCCCATGCTTTTATTATAATTTTTTTTATAGTTATACCAATTATAATTGGGGGATTTGGTAATTGATTAATTCCCCTAATATTAGGAGCTCCTGATATAGCTTTTCCACGTATAAATAATATAAGATTTTGACTTTTACCCCCCATCACTAATATTATTAATCTCTAGTAGAATCGTTGAAAATGGAGCAGGAACAGGATGAACAGTTTATCCCCCACTTTCATCTAATATTGCCCATAGAGGATCATCAGTAGATTTAGCAATTTTTTCTTTGCATTTAGCTGGTATTTCCTCAATCCTAGGGGCAATTAATTTTATTACAACTATTATTAATATACGAGTTAATAATATATCCTTTGATCAAATACCATTATTTATTTGAGCTGTAGGTATTACAGCTTTACTTCTTTTACTTTCCCTTCCTGTATTAGCCGGAGCTATTACCATACTTCTAACAGATCGAAATATTAATACATCATTTTTTGATCCAGCAGGAGGAGGAGATCCAATTCTTTATCAACATTTATTTTGATTTTTTGGTCATCCAGAAGTTTACATTCTAATTCTTCCAGGTTTTGGTATAATTTCCCATATTATTTCACAAGAAAGAGGAAAAAAAGAAACATTTGGATGTTTGGGAATAATTTATGCTATAATAGCAATTGGATTATTGGGATTTATTGTATGAGCCCATCATATATTCACAGTAGGTATAGATATTGATACACGAGCTTATTTTACTTCAGCAACAATAATTATTGCCGTTCCTACAGGAATTAAAATTTTTAGATGATTAGCAACATTGCACGGAACTCAAATTAATTATAGACCTTCAATACTATGAAGATTAGGATTTATTTTCCTATTTACAGTAGGGGGATTAACAGGAGTCATTTTAGCTAATTCATCTATCGATATTACCCTACATGATACTTATTATGTTGTTGCCCACTTTCATTATGTATTATCTATAGGAGCTGTATTTGCTATTTTAGGGGGATTTATTCATTGATATCCATTATTTACAGGATTAATAATAAACAATTATTTATTAAAAATTCAATTTATTTCAATATTTATTGGAGTTAATTTAACATTTTTCCCTCAACATTTTTTAGGATTAGCTGGAATACCTCGACGATACTCTGATTATCCTGATAGATTTATATCATGAAATATTATTTCATCCTTTGGATCTTATATTTCTTTATTGTCTATAATAATAATTATTATTATTATTTGAGAATCTATAATTAATCAACGAATTATTTTATTCTCTTTAAATATACCCTCTTCTATTGAATGATACCAAAATTTACCCCCCTCTGAACATTCTTATAATGAATTACCTATTTTAAGTAACTTCTAATATGACAGATTATATGTAATGGATTTAAACCCCATTTATAAAGGATTATCCTTTTTTTAGAAATGGCAACATGATCTAACCTTAATTATCAAAATAGAGCTTCCCCATTAATAGAACAAATTATTTTTTTTCATGATCACACTCTTGTTATTCTAATTATAATTACTATTATAGTATCTTATTTAATATTAAATTTATTTTTTAACTCATATACTAATCGATTTTTACTAGAAGGCCAAATAATTGAATTAATTTGAACTATTTTACCAGCAATTACATTAATTTTCATTGCTCTTCCCTCTCTCTTCGATTATTATACCTACTAGATGAACTTAATAATCCATTAATTACACTAAAATCTATTGGACATCAATGATACTGAAGTTATGAATATTCAGATTTTAATAATATTGAATTTGATTCATATATAATTAATTCAAGAGAAAATATTAATAATTTCCGATTATTAGATGTAGATAATCGAATTATCTTACCTATAAATAATCAAATTCGTATTTTAATTACCGCTACTGATGTAATTCACTCATGAACAGTACCATCTTTAGGAATTAAAGTTGATGCTAATCCCGGACGATTAAATCAAACTAGATTCTTTATTAATCGTCCAGGTCTTTTTTATGGACAATGCTCAGAAATTTGTGGTGCTAACCATAGTTTTATACCTATTGTAATTGAAAGAATTTCAATTAAAAATTTCATTAATTGAGTTAATAATTATTCATTAGATAACTTAAAGCAAGTATTGGTCTCTTAAACCACCCTATGGTAATTTAGCACTTACCTCTAATGAAAGAATTAGTTAATTTATAACATAAATATGTCAAATTTAAATTATTACATAAGTAATATTCTTTTATTCCTCAAATAATACCAATTAACTGAATTTTTTTTTTTATTTTTTTTATTTGTATTTTTATTATTTTTATTATTATAAATTTTTATATTTTTGATTACAAATATAATAATAATAATAATATTAAAAAATATAAAAACATTAATAATTTAACCTGAAAATGATAAATAATTTATTTTCAATTTTTGATCCATCAACAAATATCTTTAATTTACCCCTTAATTGAATTAGAACATTTATTGGATTAATATTTATTCCATATTCATTCTGATTTATCCCTAACCGACATTTTATATTATGAAATTTCATCTCTAACAAACTTCACAATGAATTTAAAACATTATTAGGACCAAATAGAACTAGAGGATCAACATTTATCTTTATCTCACTTTTTTTTTTTATTTTTTTTAATAACTTTTTAGGTCTTTTCCCATATATCTTTACAAGTACTAGTCACTTAAATATCTCCTTATCATTATCTTTAACTTTATGACTAAGATTTATATTATACGGATGAATTAATAATACTCAACATATATTTATCCATATAATTCCCCAAGGAACCCCAATAGTATTAATACCTTTTATAGTATTAATTGAAACAATTAGTAATATTATTCGACCTGGAACTTTAGCTGTACGTTTAACAGCTAATATAATTGCAGGACATTTATTAATCACTTTATTAAGAAGAACAGGTATTAATATACCTAATTACTTACTAATTATTTTAATTTTTATTCAAATTTTATTATTAATTTTAGAATCAGCAGTATCAATTATTCAAGCTTATGTAATTACTATTCTTAGAACACTTTATTCTAGAGAAACTAATTAATGACAAATAATCAAAATCACCCATTTCATTTAGTTGATTATAGACCTTGACCATTAACAGGAGCTATTGGAGTTATAACTTTAGTTACAGGATTAGTAAAATGATTCCATAATTTTAACATAAACCTTCTTATCTTAGGTTATTTAATTGTTTTATTAACAATATATCAATGATGACGAGATATTTGCCGAGAAGGAACATTCCAAGGTAAACACACAATTTCAGTATCAAAAGGACTCCGATGAGGAATAATTTTATTTATTATCTCAGAAATTTTCTTTTTTATTTCATTCTTTTGAACTTTCTTTCATAGAAGTTTAGCACCTAATATTGAAATTGGAATAATATGACCCCCTTCAAATATTTTAGCTTTTAACCCATTTCAAATTCCTCTTTTAAATACCATTATCTTAATTACCTCAGGAATTACCATTACTTGATCTCATCATGCACTAATAGAAAATAATTTTACTCAAACATCACAAAGATTATTCATTACTATTATTCTAGGAATTTATTTTACTATTCTCCAAGCTTATGAATATATTGAAGCCCCATTTACTATTGCCGATAGAATTTACGGATCAATCTTTTTTTATAGCAACAGGATTTCACGGACTTCATGTTATTATTGGAACAATCTTTTTAATTACCTGTTTTATCCGACACTTAAATAACCACTTTTCAAAAAAACCATCATTTCGGATTTGAAGCTGCTGCATGATATTGACATTTTGTAGATGTTGTTTGATTATTCCTTTATATTTCTATTTATTGATGAGGAAAATTAACTATTATATAATATATCTAGTATATTTGACTTCCAATCAAAAAGATTAATATTTTAATTAATATAAATAATTATTATTTTAATTTTTACATCATTAATTACAATTATTATCTCTAATATATTCATAACAATCTCATTTATTATCTCAAAAAAAATCATTTCTTGATCGTGAAAAATGTTCCCCATTTGAATGTGGATTTGACCCTATATGTTTAGCTCGAATTCCTTTTTCTTTACATTTTTTTCTAATTACAGTAATTTTTTTTAATTTTTGATGTAGAAATTGTATTAATTTTTTCCTATAATCCCAACATTTAAAATAGTTAATTTTTTTAATTTGATATAAAACTAGTTTTTTTCTTTATTATCATACTTTTAATTGGAACATATCATGAATGAAATCAAAATATATTAAACTGAATTAATTAATCAGGATTATAGTTTATAAAAACATTTGATTTGCATTCAAAAAAATATTGTTATTCAATTTATCTTAAATAAGAAGCAATATTGCATTTAATTTCGACTTAAAAGATAGAGTATTTACTCCTTATTTATTAATTGAAACCAAATTAGAGGTATATCACTGTTAATGATAAAATTGAATCAAATATTCCAATTAGAAATATAATAAATTAAGCTGCTAACTTAATTAATAGTGATTAATATCATTAATATTTCTTATATATATATATATATATATATATATATAGTTTAATAAAAACATTACATTTTCATTGTAAAAATAAAATAATTTATTTTTATATATATATATATATATATATATATATATATATATATTATATATATATATTTAAAGATTTAATCAATCACCTTAATATCTTCAATATTAAACTCTTATTTAAGCTATTTAAATAAAATAATACCATAAAAATAAAAATTATCATTCATAAAATAAATCTAAATAAATAAATCTTAAAATTATTTATTTGATAAACATTAAAAATAACCGAATAATTTTTTATAATATTAAAAATTCCACGTATAATTCACCTCAACCTATATCAATATTTTTTAATAAATTTTGACCAAAAACTAATATTCTATAATTTAACATATAAGTAGATAAATTAGGTAAAAATCACATTAAAGTTAAAAAGTAACTTAAATTATATGTTTTTAAAAACTTATTAAAAGAATAAATTCCTATATTTCTTACAAAAAATCCCAATAAAACCCCAATTAAAGTTAAATAAATAACCATTATTTTTATATTAAAAGGTAAATAAATTATATAAGGATAAGAAAAAATTATTCAACTTAAAAATCTACCTGAAACTAAACTCATAAATAATAATATAAACATACTTTTTAATATAATAAAATCCTCATCATATAAATTATAAGTAGATAATAAATTAAAATCATTAATTATCAAATATATTAATAAACGTATAGTATAAAATACCGTTAAACCTGTAGAAACATAATATAAATAAAAAACTAAAAAATTTAAATTTCTTATTCTAACTAACTCTAAAACCATATCCTTAGAATAAAAACCAGCTAAAAAGGGAATCCCACATAAAGCTAAATTTGAAATATTTATACATAAAGAAGTTAAAGGAATATATAATCTAATTCCACCTATTAAACGAATATCTTGATTATCTCTTATTATGTGAATAATAACTCCAGCACACATAAACAATAAAGCCTTAAATATAGCATGAGTTAATAAATGAAAAAAAGCTAAATCACCGTAACCTATTCTTAAAATTCTTATTATTAAACCTAATTGTCTTAAAGTAGAAAGAGCAATAATTTTCTTTAAGTCAAACTCATAATTAGCACAAATACCAGCCATAAATATTGTTAAACCAGATATTAATAATAAAAACTTTATAAAAAATATATCAACTAATAAATTATTAAAACGAATTAATAAATATACACCAGCAGTAACTAAAGTAGATGAATGAACTAAAGCAGAAACAGGT
>NW_026974788.1:0-9385 GCF_037043105.1 Vanessa tameamea
GATAACCCCACCCAATAATTAATATTAAAGTAGGAATTAATCTTGCCTCAAAAAATAAATAAAATATAAATAAATTTATAATTCTAAAAGTTAAATATAATAATACTAATAATAAAATAATATTTAATAAAAAATATTTTTCATAAAAATTTTTTTTTAATAAACTTTCTCTAGCCATAATTATCAAACTTCTAATTCAAATTCTCAATAAAATTAAACCATAAGAAATTAAATCACAACCTATTATATATCTTAAATTAGAAAAATTTATAATATTTAAAGTTAAATTTAAAAATATTAAAGTTATTATTATTATTATTAATTGAACCATTCAAAATATATTTTTTTTAAAACATAAAGGAATTATAAATATTATTATTATTAAAAATTTTATCATGTTAAATTAAATTATAACTTTGAAAATAATCATTTCCATGAGTTCGAATTATTGAAACTAAAATAGAAAGTCCTAAAACCCCCTCACAAACAGAAAAAACTAAAAAAACAACTAATATATGTATATTATAATTTATTGTTATTAAAAACAATAAAAAAAAAAAAAAAATTCTCAAAACAATAAACTCAAGTCTTAATAAAATAATTAATAAATGTTTATACTTAGAAACAAAAATTATATTCCCCCAAAATAAATACATAATAAAAATAACTAATCATATATTTATTATTATCATTTGTAGTTTTTATAGTTTAAAAAAAACTTTGGTCTTGTAAATCAAAATTAAGAATTTTTCTTTAAAAACTTCAAAGAAAAAGAATTTCTTTATCAATAATCTCCAAAATTATTATTTTTTTTAAACTATTCTTTGAAATCTTAAAAATATTTTTATCATTATTATTAATTTTTATTTCAATTTTTATATTTTTCATAAATCACCCCTTTTCCATAGGATTATTAATTTTAACTCAAACATTATTATTATGTCTGTTATCAAGAATATTAATTAATACTTATTGATTTTCTTATATTTTATTTTTAATTTTTTTAGGGGGATTGATAGTCCTATTTATTTATGTCTCAAGAATTGCATCAAATGAACTATTTAAAACTTCATTTTTTAATAAAAGATTCTTATTATATATATTTTTATTTATAATTACAAGTTATTTTTTTAAAAATAATTTATTTTGAATAAATTTTTCATTTAATGATGAAATAATTAACTTTTTTAATTCATTTTTATTTTTTAATAATGAATTAAATTTTAATTTATCTAAATTATATAATAAACAAACCTATATGTTAACTTTAATAATAATTATTTATTTATTTATTACCCTTATTGCTGTAGTAAAAATTACTAATATTTTTTTTGGACCTCTTCGCTCTAATAATTAATTAACAAATGATAAATTTTTTTAAGCCAATTCGAAAAACCCACCCAATATTAAAAATTATTAATAATTCTCTTATTGATTTACCTTCACCTTCTAATATTTCTTCATGATGAAATTTTGGATCACTTTTAGCTTTATGTCTTATAATTCAAATTATTACAGGATTATTTTTAACTATATATTATACAGCTAATATTGAAATAGCTTTTTATAGAGTTAATTATATCTGTCGAAATGTAAATTACGGTTGATTAATTCGAACATTACATGCAAATGGAGCATCATTCTTTTTTATTTGTATTTATCTTCACATTGGACGAGGAATTTATTATGAATCATTTAATTTAAAATATACTTGAATAGTGGGTGTTATTATTTTATTTTTATTAATAGCTACAGCATTTATAGGTTATGTATTACCATGAGGACAAATATCATTTTGAGGAGCAACAGTTATTACTAACTTATTATCAGCAATCCCATACTTAGGAACAATATTAGTAAATTGAATTTGAGGGGGATTTGCCGTAGATAATGCTACTCTTACTCGATTTTATACCTTCCACTTTTTATTTCCATTTATTATTTTAATATTAACAATAATTCATTTATTATTTTTACATCAAACAGGATCAAATAACCCCCTAGGTATTAACAGAAATTTAGATAAAATCCCATTTCATCCATTTTTTTCATTTAAAGATTTAATTGGATTTATTATTTTAATTCTAATATTAACAATATTAACACTTATTAACCCATATTTATTAGGAGATCCAGATAATTTTATTCCCGCTAATCCCTTAGTAACCCCAATTCATATTCAACCAGAATGATATTTTTTATTTGCTTATGCAATTCTTCGATCAATCCCCAATAAATTAGGAGGAGTTATTGCTTTAGTTATATCAATTTTAATTTTAATTATCCTACCTTTTACATTTAATAAAAAAATTCAAGGAATTCAATTTTACCCCATTAATCAATTATTATTTTGATCATTAATTTCTATTATTATTTTACTAACTTGAATTGGAGCACGATCTGTAGAAACACCTTATATTATTACTGGACAATTATTAACTATTCTTTATTTTTCTTATTTTATTATTAACCCAATTTTAAATAGATTATGAGATAAATTAATTTTTAATTATTAATTAATGAGCTTGTTAAAGCATTTGTTTTGAAAACTTAAGAAAGAATAATTATTCTATTAATTTAAATATACTAAAATCATTTAATAACTTAAAAATATTTTTAATCCCATATAAAACATTAAAAAATTTAAAGAAATAGGTAAATATCTCTTTCAACATAAATATATTAATTTATCATAACGATAACGAGGTAATGTTCCACGAACTCAAATAAAAAAAAAAGATATAAAAAACTAATTTTAAGTAAAAAAATAAAGATAATCTATAACCCCCCATATAAATAATAACAAATAATAATCTTATAAATAAAATTCTAGAATATTCCGCTAAAAAAATTAAAGCAAACCCCCCTCTTCTATACTCAACATTAAATCCAGAAACCAACTCTCTCTCACCCTCAGCAAAATCATAAGGAGTCCGATTAGTTTCAGCTATTAAAGAAGATAAAAAACACAAACTTAAAGGTATTATTATAAAAATAAACCAAACTAAAATTTGATAATCAAAAAACTTTATTAAATTAAAATCTATAATTATCACAATTCTAGATATTATAATTAAAGTTATTCTAACTTCATAAGAAATAGTTTGAGCTACAGCACGTAAACCCCCTAATAATGAATAATTTGAATTAGATGATCAACCAGCAATCATTAAAGTATAAACCCCAATTCTAGTACAACATAAAAAAAATAAAATACCCAAATTAAAAGTAATCATATTAAATAAATAAGGAATAACTATTCAAATCATTAAAGATAAAATAAATCTCATAATAGGAGAAAAATAATAAACTAAATAATTAGAATAATTTAAATAAACCTGTTCCTTAGAAAATAATTTAATCGCATCACAAAAAGGCTGTAATAAACCCAAATAACCTATTTTATTGGGACCTTTCCGATTTGAATGTACCTAAAACTTTTCGTTCTAATAAAGTTAAAAAAGCAACCCCAATTAATACCCCAATAACCAAAACTAAAAAACCAACTATAATATTTAATATATCAATTATTATCATATACTACCTATATATTAATTAATATATATATATGACTTCTAAAACCATTACAATTATCTGCCAAAATAGTTTAACATTATTTTAATAATATTCTCAATTATAAAATTATTTTAAATATTTGATCCTTTCGTACTAAAATATATCACCTAATTAAAGATAGAAACCAACCTGGCTCACACCGGTTTGAACTCAGATCATGTAAGATTTTAATGATCGAACAGATCAAATTTTAAACTTTTGCATTTAAATTTTATCTTAATCCAACATCGAGGTCGCAAACTTTTTTTTTTATTTGTACTAAAAAAAAATATTACGCTGTTATCCCTAAGGTAATTTTTTCTTATAATCATTATCTAATGGATCATAAAATCATTTATTTTATGTTTATTTTTTAAAAAAAGTTTTTTTAATTTTTCTATCACCCCAATAAAATAATTAAATTAATTTTAATTAAATAATTATATATTTAATACTAAATAATTTAACTATAAAACTCTATAGGGTCTTCTCGTCTTTTAATTTTATTTTAGCTTTTTAACTAAAAAATTAATTTTATATAATAAATCAGAGACAGTTTATATTCATCAATCTTTCATACAAGTCTTCAATTAAAAGACTAATGATTATGCTACCTTTGTACAGTCAATATACTGCAGCCCTTTAATAAATATATCAGTGGGCAGATTAGACCTTTAAATTATTATCAAAAAGACATGTTTTTGATAAACAAGTGAATATAAAAATTTGCCGAATTCCTTTAATTTAATTTTAATTAATTTTTATTTTATTATTATAATATACTAATTTTATCATTATTACTAATTTTATTTTATTAAAAATTATTTTTTTTATAAAAATTAAATTTAATTTAAATTTTATTTTAATTAAAATTTTTTATAATAAATTATAATTTTTAAACAATATAAATTTTAAAATTTTTAATTTTTAATTTAAATAATTATAACAATTTAATTTAAAGCTTATCCCCTAAAATATTAAATTTTAAATTTTTATAATTAATTAAATAAATATAAAATTATTTAAATTTAAAATTAAATTTTTTTCTAAAAAAACTAGATATATTTAAAAACGATTAACATTTCATTTCTAATTAATTATTTAAAATAATTATACAACATTAACTTTTTTAATTAATTAACTCTTTTAAATTCGAGATTTATTTAAATAAATTTTTAATATTTAATAAACTCTGATACACAAGATACAATAAATTAAACCTACTTTTAATTTAATTAAATTTCAATTATTTATAATTTCCTTTACAGTAATAATTCATTATAAAACTATTAATTTTTTCTATTAAAAATACTCAAACCCCCATTTCTTTTTAATATTAAAATTTTTTTTATTATTTTTTTATTTATTAATTTAACCCCTCAAATTAATTAATTTTTAATTTCTTTTCAATGTAAATGAAATACTTTAACAAGCTCTAATTTGTTCTTTCTAGAAACACTTTCCAGTACCCCTACTTTGTTACGACTTATTTCAATTTTTAAATGAAAGTGACGGGCAATATGTACATACTTTAATTTATAATCATTTTAATAAATTAATTAAAATTACATTTAAATCCACCTTCAAATTTTTATTACAATAAAATTATTCATTTAAATATATTTATTGTAATCCATCATATTCTTAATTATATTCTGCATCTTGATCTGAATTAATTTTTATTATTAATTTTAAATATTATTATTACTAAAAATATTTTTTTAACAATGATATACAAAATTATAAATTAAGTAAATTTATTCGTGGATTATCAATTATTAGACAGATTCCTCTAAATGAACTAAAATACCGCCCATATTATTTAAGTTTCAATAAATTATTATTTACTATTTTAGTATTATAAATTAAATTTTTAATAATAGGGTATCTAATCCTAGTTTATATTAAAATTTATTAAATCATAAATTACAAATAAAATTTAATTAAATTAAAATTCACCTAATAATTTAATATTTATTTTAATTTATTTATTTATTTATTATAAACTGAAATAATTCAACTTAACTTTTGTTTAACCGCAACTGCTGGCACAAATTAGTTATTAATTTCTATATTGCTAAATCTTAATTTCTTAAATTTTTAATATTAATTACTACTAAAATAATTAACTATTATTAAAATAATTAAAATTATATACTAAAATTTATATGTAAAACAAATTTATAATAATTACTAAAAACATAATTATTTTATTATATTTCAATATTTTTCACATAGATTTTTTTTTTTTTTTTTTATATTAAATATATAATATAAATTAATAAATTTTTAATGTTTTCTCTTATTTTTTTCTTATAATATTAATATTAAAAATTAATATCAATATAATCCGAATACAGATCTAATTAAATAACAAATAATTATTAATATACATATATTATTAATATATTTAATAAATATAATTATTTATTATTTATTAAATAATTTAATTAAATTAAATAAAAATAATTAATTAAATTATATATATATATATATATGCGTATATATATATATACATATATTAAACCGTTTTTAATAAATTTAATAATAAATATAAAAAAAATATTTAAAATAAGCTAAAATTAAGCTTTTGGGTTCATACCCCAAATATAAAGGAAATACCTTTTTTTTAAAAATAAAGTGCCTGATTAAAAGGATTATTCTGATAGGATAAATTATGTAAATTTTTACCTTTATTATATTTTATAGAATTAAACTATATCTTGTAATTTCAAAAATTACCATGCATCTTACATTAAAATATAATTTTTATAATATGAATTTATTCATTAAAGATTTTTCTTATTTTAAATTTATTCTTAATTAATTCAAACAAAATATTTTTTTTATTTATTATATTTTTTAGAACATTGATTTCCATCTCATCTAACTCATGATTAGGATGTTGAATTGGCATTAGAAATTAATTTATTAAGCTTATCCCCCTTATCTCAAACCCCAATAATTTGTTAAACTCTGAAGCTTCTTTAAAATATTTCCTTACCCAATCAATTGCATCAATTAATTTTTTATTTTCTATTTTATTATGTATATTATCATTTAAAAATTTTTTTATTGATAATTTATTTTCAATATTATTAATCATCTTTATTAATAAAAATAGGCTTTATTAATAAAAATAGGATCAGTACCTTTCCATTTTTGATTTCCTAATATTATAGAAGGATTATCCTGATTAAATTGTTTTATTTTAATAACATGACAAAAAATTTCCCCAATAATTTTAATTTCTTATTATATAAATTTTAATTTATTATTTTTAGTTATAATTTTAAATGTAATAATTGGTACAATTAGAAGATTTAATCAATCTTCACTACGTAAATTAATAGCATTTTCATCAATTAATAATTTAGGATGAATATTAGCAGCTTTATCTATTAGAGAAAATTTATGATTAATTTACTTATTATTTTATTCTTTTTTTATTTTAATCATATGTTTTTTATTTTATACCTTAAATATTTATTATATTAATCAATTATTTAATTTTAATTTAAATTTTTTTATTAAAATTTCAATTTTAATTAATTTTTTATCTTTAGGTGGATTACCCCCATTCTTAGGATTTTTCCCCAAATGAATAATTATTAATTATTTATTATCTAATAATTTATTTATTATTTCATTTATTTTTACCATAACAAGATTAATTATATTATTTATTTATATTCGAATTCTTTATTATTCATTAATATTTTATTCCATTAAATTAAAATGAAATAAAATTTTTATTAAAAATAATTATTTAATTTTTATTAACATTATTAGATTTATCTCTTTATTAGGAATAATTCTTAGAACTTTATTTTTTTTATAAGGTTTTAAGTTAAATTAAACTAATAATCTTCAAAATTATTTATAAAGAAATGTATCTTTAAGCCTTAGTAAATATTACACCTTAAAATTTGCAATTTTATATCATTATTGAATATAAGACTAATAAAAGAGAAATTTCCCGTAAATAAATTTACAATTTATCGCTTAACTCAGCCATTTTATTAAGCGAAAATGACTATTTTCTACAAATCATAAAGATATTGGTACATTATATTTTATTTTTGGAATTTGAGCAGGAATAGTGGGAACCTCACTTAGTTTATTAATTCGAACTGAATTAGGAAATCCAGGATCTTTAATTGGAGACGATCAAATTTACAATACAATCGTTACAGCCCATGCTTTTATTATAATTTTTTTTATAGTTATACCAATTATAATTGGGGGATTTGGTAATTGATTAATTCCCCTAATATTAGGAGCTCCTGATATAGCTTTTCCACGTATAAATAATATAAGATTTTGACTTTTACCCCCATCACTAATATTATTAATCTCTAGTAGAATCGTTGAAAATGGAGCAGGAACAGGATGAACAGTTTATCCCCCACTTTCATCTAATATTGCCCATAGAGGATCATCAGTAGATTTAGCAATTTTTTCTTTGCATTTAGCTGGTATTTCCTCAATCCTAGGGGCAATTAATTTTATTACAACTATTATTAATATACGAGTTAATAATATATCCTTTGATCAAATACCATTATTTATTTGAGCTGTAGGTATTACAGCTTTACTTCTTTTACTTTCCCTTCCTGTATTAGCCGGAGCTATTACCATACTTCTAACAGATCGAAATATTAATACATCATTTTTTGATCCAGCAGGAGGAGGAGATCCAATTCTTTATCAACATTTATTTTGATTTTTTGGTCATCCAGAAGTTTACATTCTAATTCTTCCAGGTTTTGGTATAATTTCCCATATTATTTCACAAGAAAGAGGAAAAAAAGAAACATTTGGATGTTTGGGAATAATTTATGCTATAATAGCAATTGGATTATTGGGATTTATTGTATGAGCCCATCATATATTCACAGTAGGTATAGATATTGATACACGAGCTTATTTTACTTCAGCAACAATAATTATTGCCGTTCCTACAGGAATTAAAATTTTTAGATGATTAGCAACATTGCACGGAACTCAAATTAATTATAGACCTTCAATACTATGAAGATTAGGATTTATTTTCCTATTTACAGTAGGGGGATTAACAGGAGTCATTTTAGCTAATTCATCTATCGATATTACCCTACATGATACTTATTATGTTGTTGCCCACTTTCATTATGTATTATCTATAGGAGCTGTATTTGCTATTTTAGGGGGATTTATTCATTGATATCCATTATTTACAGGATTAATAATAAACAATTATTTATTAAAAATTCAATTTATTTCAATATTTATTGGAGTTAATTTAACATTTTTCCCTCAACATTTTTTAGGATTAGCTGGAATACCTCGACGATACTCTGATTATCCTGATAGATTTATATCATGAAATATTATTTCATCCTTTGGATCTTATATTTCTTTATTGTCTATAATAATAATTATTATTATTATTTGAGAATCTATAATTAATCAACGAATTATTTTATTCTCTTTAAATATACCCTCTTCTATTGAATGATACCAAAATTTACCCCCCTCTGAACATTCTTATAATGAATTACCTATTTTAAGTAACTTCTAATATGACAGATTATATGTAATGGATTTAAACCCCATTTATAAAGGATTATCCTTTTTTTAGAAATGGCAACATGATCTAACCTTAATTATCAAAATAGAGCTTCCCCATTAATAGAACAAATTATTTTTTTTCATGATCACACTCTTGTTATTCTAATTATAATTACTATTATAGTATCTTATTTAATATTAAATTTATTTTTTAACTCATATACTAATCGATTTTTACTAGAAGGCCAAATAATTGAATTAATTTGAACTATTTTAC
>NW_026974789.1:0-9109 GCF_037043105.1 Vanessa tameamea
CATAATCTATTTAAAATTGGGTTAATAATAAAATAAGAAAAATAAAGAATAGTTAATAATTGTCCAGTAATAATATAAGGTGTTTCTACAGATCGTGCTCCAATTCAAGTTAGTAAAATAATAATAGAAATTAATGATCAAAATAATAATTGATTAATGGGGTAAAATTGAATTCCTTGAATTTTTTTATTAAATGTAAAAGGTAGGATAATTAAAATTAAAATTGATATAACTAAAGCAATAACTCCTCCTAATTTATTGGGGATTGATCGAAGAATTGCATAAGCAAATAAAAAATATCATTCTGGTTGAATATGAATTGGGGTTACTAAGGGATTAGCGGGAATAAAATTATCTGGATCTCCTAATAAATATGGGTTAATAAGTGTTAATATTGTTAATATTAGAATTAAAATAATAAATCCAATTAAATCTTTAAATGAAAAAAATGGATGAAATGGGATTTTATCTAAATTTCTGTTAATACCTAGGGGGTTATTTGATCCTGTTTGATGTAAAAATAATAAATGAATTATTGTTAATATTAAAATAATAAATGGAAATAAAAAGTGGAAGGTATAAAATCGAGTAAGAGTAGCATTATCTACGGCAAATCCCCCTCAAATTCAATTTACTAATATTGTTCCTAAGTATGGGATTGCTGATAATAAGTTAGTAATAACTGTTGCTCCTCAAAATGATATTTGTCCTCATGGTAATACATAACCTATAAATGCTGTAGCTATTAATAAAAATAAAATAATAACACCCACTATTCAAGTATATTTTAAATTAAATGATTCATAATAAATTCCTCGTCCAATGTGAAGATAAATACAAATAAAAAAGAATGATGCTCCATTTGCATGTAATGTTCGAATTAATCAACCGTAATTTACATTTCGACAGATATAATTAACTCTATAAAAAGCTATTTCAATATTAGCTGTATAATATATAGTTAAAAATAATCCTGTAATAATTTGAATTATAAGACATAAAGCTAAAAGTGATCCAAAATTTCATCATGAAGAAATATTAGAAGGTGAAGGTAAATCAATAAGAGAATTATTAATAATTTTTAATATTGGGTGGGTTTTTCGAATTGGCTTAAAAAAATTTATCATTTGTTAATTAATTATTAGAGCGAAGAGGTCCAAAAAAAATATTAGTAATTTTTACTACAGCAATAAGGGTAATAAATAAATAAATAATTATTATTAAAGTTAACATATAGGTTTGTTTATTATATAATTTAGATAAATTAAAATTTAATTCATTATTAAAAAATAAAAATGAATTAAAAAAGTTAATTATTTCATCATTAAATGAAAAATTTATTCAAAATAAATTATTTTTAAAAAAATAACTTGTAATTATAAATAAAAATATATATAATAAGAATCTTTTATTAAAAAATGAAGTTTTAAATAGTTCATTTGATGCAATTCTTGAGACATAAATAAATAGGACTATCAATCCCCCTAAAAAAATTAAAAATAAAATATAAGAAAATCAATAAGTATTAATTAATATTCTTGATAACAGACATAATAATAATGTTTGAGTTAAAATTAATAATCCTATGGAAAAGGGGTGATTTATGAAAAATATAAAAATTGAAATAAAAATTAATAATAATGATAAAAATATTTTTAAGATTTCAAAGAATAGTTTAAAAAAAATAATAATTTTGGAGATTATTGATAAAGAAATTCTTTTTCTTTGAAGTTTTTAAAGAAAAATTCTTAATTTTGATTTACAAGACCAAAGTTTTTTTTAAACTATAAAAACTACAAATGATAATAATAAATATATGATTAGTTATTTTTATTATGTATTTATTTGGGAATATAATTTTTGTTTCTAAGTATAAACATTTATTAATTATTTTATTAAGACTTGAGTTTATTGTTTTGAGAATTTTTTTTTTTTTTTTTATTGTTTTTAATAACAATAAATTATAATATACATATATTAGTTGTTTTTTTAGTTTTTTCTGTTTGTGAGGGGGTTTTAGGACTTTCTATTTTAGTTTCAATAATTCGAACTCATGGAAATGATTATTTTCAAAGTTATAATTTAATTTAACATGATAAAATTTTTAATAATAATAATATTTATAATTCCTTTATGTTTTAAAAAAAATATATTTTGAATGGTTCAATTAATAATAATAATAATAACTTTAATATTTTTTAAATTTAACTTTAAATATTATAAATTTTTCTAATTTAAGATATATAATAGGTTGTGATTTAATTTCTTATGGTTTAATTTTATTGAGAATTTGAATTAGAAGTTTGATAATTATGGCTAGAGAAAGTTTATTAAAAAAAAATTTTTATGAAAAATATTTTTTATTAAATATTATTTTATTATTAGTATTATTATATTTAACTTTTAGAATTATAAATTTATTTATATTTTATTTATTTTTTGAGGCAAGATTAATTCCTACTTTAATATTAATTATTGGGTGGGGTTATCAACCTGAACGAATTCAAGCTGGAATATATTTATTATTTTATACGTTATTTGTATCTTTACCTTTATTATTGGGGATTTTTTTTCTTTTTTAAAAATAAATACTATAATAATATATTTTTTAAAGTTTTATGATTTTAATTTATTATTGTTATATTTTAGAATGGTAATAGCTTTTTTTAGTAAAAATACCTATATATTTTACTCATTTATGATTGCCTAAGGCTCATGTAGAAGCTCCTATTTCTGGTTCTATAATTTTAGCTGCTATTATATTAAAATTAGGTGGTTATGGATTATTACGTATTTTAGTTGTTATACAGAAAGTTAATTTAAAAATAGGGTTTATTTGAGTGGTAATTAGATTGGTTGGTGGTTTATTTATTAGTTTAAAATGTTTTTGTCAAACTGATATAAAATCTTTAATTGCTTATTCTTCAGTTGCTCATATAAGAATTGTAATTGGTGGAATTATGACAATAAATTATTGGGGTTTTATAGGTTCTTATGTTTTAATAATTGGTCATGGTTTATGTTCATCGGGGATATTTTGTTTATCTAATATTAATTATGAGCGAGTTAATAGACGAAGTTTATTTTTAAATAAGGGTATAATAACTTTTATACCTTCAATAAGAATATGATGATTTTTATTTATGTCTTCAAATATAGCAGCTCCTCCTTCTTTAAATTTAATAGGTGAAATTAGATTAATTAACAGATTAGTAAGATGATCTTGAATAAGAATATTTATATTAATGGGAATTTCTTTTTTTAGAGCGGGGTATAGATTGTATTTATATTCTTTTACTCAACATGGGAAATATAATATAAGAATATATAGTTTTTATAGAGGATTATCTCGAGAATATTTAATATTATTATTACATTGATTACCTTTAAATATTTTAGTTTTAAAGATTGATTATATAATAATTTGATTTTACTTAAATAATTTAAATATAAAATATTGATTTGTGGGGTCAAATATATGATTAAAATCATTTTAGGTTATTAATAAACATTCTCTTTGTTTCATTAGATTTTTTTTTTTTATTTTTTTTTTATATTAATTAATTTTTTTATGATAATTTATTTTATTATAAATAATATAGTAATTTTTTTAGAGTGGGAAATTATTTCTTTTAATTCTATAGGTATTGTTATTTCCATTTTATTAGATTGAATATCTTTATTATTTATGATGTTTGTTTTTTTAATTTCTTCTTCTGTTATTTTTTATAGCAAAAGATATATAAGTTCAGAGTTAAATTTAAATCGTTTTATTATTTTGGTTTTATTATTTGTTTTTTCTATAATTTTATTAATTATTAGTCCTAATATAATTAGAATTTTTTTAGGTTGAGATGGTTTAGGTTTAGTTTCTTATTGTTTAATTATTTATTATCAAAATATTAAATCTTATAATGCTGGTATATTAACTGCTTTATCTAATCGGATTGGTGATGTTATAATTTTAATGTTAATTTCTTGAATAATTAATTATGGAAGATGAAATTTTATTTTTTATTTAAATTTTATGGGTAATGATTATTCTATAAAAATTATTAGTATATTAGTTATTTTAGCGGCTATAACTAAGAGAGCTCAGATTCCTTTTAGTTCTTGATTACCTGCTGCTATGGCAGCTCCTACACCTGTTTCTGCTTTAGTTCATTCATCTACTTTAGTTACTGCTGGTGTATATTTATTAATTCGTTTTAATAATTTATTAGTTGATATATTTTTTATAAAGTTTTTATTATTAATATCTGGTTTAACAATATTTATGGCTGGTATTTGTGCTAATTATGAGTTTGACTTAAAGAAAATTATTGCTCTTTCTACTTTAAGACAATTAGGTTTAATAATAAGAATTTTAAGAATAGGTTACGGTGATTTAGCTTTTTTTCATTTATTAACTCATGCTATATTTAAGGCTTTATTGTTTATGTGTGCTGGAGTTATTATTCACATAATAAGAGATAATCAAGATATTCGTTTAATAGGTGGAATTAGATTATATATTCCTTTAACTTCTTTATGTATAAATATTTCAAATTTAGCTTTATGTGGGATTCCCTTTTTAGCTGGTTTTTATTCTAAGGATATGGTTTTAGAGTTAGTTAGAATAAGAAATTTAAATTTTTTAGTTTTTTATTTATATTATGTTTCTACAGGTTTAACGGTATTTTATACTATACGTTTATTAATATATTTGATAATTAATGATTTTAATTTATTATCTACTTATAATTTATATGATGAGGATTTTATTATATTAAAAAGTATGTTTATATTATTATTTATGAGTTTAGTTTCAGGTAGATTTTTAAGTTGAATAATTTTTTCTTATCCTTATATAATTTATTTACCTTTTAATATAAAAATAATGGTTATTTATTTAACTTTAATTGGGGTTTTATTGGGATTTTTTGTAAGAAATATAGGAATTTATTCTTTTAATAAGTTTTTAAAAACATATAATTTAAGTTACTTTTTAACTTTAATGTGATTTTTACCTAATTTATCTACTTATATGTTAAATTATAGAATATTAGTTTTTGGTCAAAATTTATTAAAAAATATTGATATAGGTTGAGGTGAATTATATAAGAGACGTGGAATTTTTAATATTATAAAAAATTATTCGGTTATTTTTAATGTTTATCAAATAAATAATTTTAAGATTTATTTATTTAGATTTATTTTATGAATGATAATTTTTATTTTTATGGTATTATTTTATTTAAATAGCTTAAATAAGAGTTTAATATTGAAGATATTAAGGTGATTGATTAAATCTTTAAATATAATATATATATATATATATATATATATATATATATATATATATATATATATAAAAATAAATTATTTTATTTTTACAATGAAAATGTAATGTTTTTATTAAACTATATATATATATATATATATATATATATAATAGATAATATAATGATATTAATCACTATTAATTAAGTTAGCAGCTTAATTTATTATATTTCTAATTGGAATATTTGATTCAATTTTATCATTAACAGTGATATACCTCTAATTTGGTTTCAATTAATAAATAAGGAGTAAATACTCTATCTTTTAAGTCGAAATTAAATGCAATATTGCTTCTTATTTAAGATAAATTGAATAACAATATTTTTTGAATGCAAATCAAATGTTTTTATAAACTATAATCCTGATTAATTAATTCAGTTTAATATATTTTGATTTCATTCATGATATGTTCCAATTAAAAGTATGATAATAAAGAAAAAACTAGTTTTATATCAAATTAAAAAATTAACTATTTTAAATGTTGGGATTATAGGAAAAATTAATACAATTTCTACATCAAAAATTAAAAAAATTACTGTAATTAGAAAAAAATGTAAAGAAAAAGGAATTCGAGCTAAACATATAGGGTCAAATCCACATTCAAATGGGGAACATTTTTCACGATCAAGAAATGATTTTTTTGAGATAATAAATGAGATTGTTATGAATATATTAGAGATAATAATTGTAATTAATGATGTAAAAATTAAAATAATAATTATTTATATTAATTAAAATATTAATCTTTTTGATTGGAAGTCAAATATACTAGATATATTATATAAATAGTTAATTTCCTCATCAATAAATAGAAATATAAAGGAATAATCAAACAACATCTACAAAATGTCAATATCATGCAGCAGCTTCAAATCCGAAATGATGGTTTTTTGAAAAGTGGTTATTTAAGTGTCGGATAAAACAGGTAATTAAAAAGATTGTTCCAATAATAACATGAAGTCCGTGAAATCCTGTTGCTATAAAAAAGATTGATCCGTAAATTCTATCGGCAATAGTAAATGGGGCTTCAATATATTCATAAGCTTGGAGAATAGTAAAATAAATTCCTAGAATAATAGTAATGAATAATCTTTGTGATGTTTGAGTAAAATTATTTTCTATTAGTGCATGATGAGATCAAGTAATGGTAATTCCTGAGGTAATTAAGATAATGGTATTTAAAAGAGGAATTTGAAATGGGTTAAAAGCTAAAATATTTGAAGGGGGTCATATTATTCCAATTTCAATATTAGGTGCTAAACTTCTATG
The DNA here is from genome assembly GCF_037043105.1 of Vanessa tameamea. Lineage (NCBI taxonomy): Eukaryota > Metazoa > Arthropoda > Insecta > Lepidoptera > Nymphalidae > Vanessa > Vanessa tameamea. The sequence continues at coordinate 6,592 of NW_026974789.1, forward strand.
AAAGAAAGTTCAAAAGAATGAAATAAAAAAGAAAATTTCTGAGATAATAAATAAAATTATTCCTCATCGGAGTCCTTTTGATACTGAAATTGTGTGTTTACCTTGGAATGTTCCTTCTCGGCAAATATCTCGTCATCATTGATATATTGTTAATAAAACAATTAAATAACCTAAGATAAGAAGGTTTATGTTAAAATTATGGAATCATTTTACTAATCCTGTAACTAAAGTTATAACTCCAATAGCTCCTGTTAATGGTCAAGGTCTATAATCAACTAAATGAAATGGGTGATTTTGATTATTTGTCATTAATTAGTTTCTCTAGAATAAAGTGTTCTAAGAATAGTAATTACATAAGCTTGAATAATTGATACTGCTGATTCTAAAATTAATAATAAAATTTGAATAAAAATTAAAATAATTAGTAAGTAATTAGGTATATTAATACCTGTTCTTCTTAATAAAGTGATTAATAAATGTCCTGCAATTATATTAGCTGTTAAACGTACAGCTAAAGTTCCAGGTCGAATAATATTACTAATTGTTTCAATTAATACTATAAAAGGTATTAATACTATTGGGGTTCCTTGGGGAATTATATGGATAAATATATGTTGAGTATTATTAATTCATCCGTATAATTAAATCTTAGTCATAAAGTTAAAGATAATGATAAGGAGATATTTAAGTGACTAGTACTTGTAAAGATATATGGGAAAAGACCTAAAAAGTTATTAAAAAAAATAAAAAAAAAAAGTGAGATAAAGATAAATGTTGATCCTCTAGTTCTATTTGGTCCTAATAATGTTTTAAATTCATTGTGAAGTTTGTTAGAGATGAAATTTCATAATATAAAATGTCGGTTAGGGATAAATCAGAATGAATATGGAATAAATATTAATCCAATAAATGTTCTAATTCAATTAAGGGGTAAATTAAAGATATTTGTTGATGGATCAAAAATTGAAAATAAATTATTTATCATTTTCAGGTTAAATTATTAATGTTTTTATATTTTTTAATATTATTATTATTATTATATTTGTAATCAAAAATATAAAAATTTATAATAATAAAAATAATAAAAATACAAATAAAAAAAATAAAAAAAAAAAATTCAGTTAATTGGTATTATTTGAGGAATAAAAGAATATTACTTATGTAATAATTTAAATTTGACATATTTATGTTATAAATTAACTAATTCTTTCATTAGAGGTAAGTGCTAAATTACCATAGGGTGGTTTAAGAGACCAATACTTGCTTTAAGTTATCTAATGAATAATTATTAACTCAATTAATGAAATTTTTAATTGAAATTCTTTCAATTACAATAGGTATAAAACTATGGTTAGCACCACAAATTTCTGAGCATTGTCCATAAAAAAGACCTGGACGATTAATAAAGAATCTAGTTTGATTTAATCGTCCGGGATTAGCATCAACTTTAATTCCTAAAGATGGTACTGTTCATGAGTGAATTACATCAGTAGCGGTAATTAAAATACGAATTTGATTATTTATAGGTAAGATAATTCGATTATCTACATCTAATAATCGGAAATTATTAATATTTTCTCTTGAATTAATTATATATGAATCAAATTCAATATTATTAAAATCTGAATATTCATAACTTCAGTATCATTGATGTCCAATAGATTTTAGTGTAATTAATGGATTATTAAGTTCATCTAGTAGGTATAATAATCGAAAGAGAGGGAAAGAGCAATGAAAATTAATGTAATTGCTGGTAAAATAGTTCAAATTAATTCAATTATTTGGCCTTCTAGTAAAAAATCGATTAGTATATGAGTTAAAAAATAAATTTAATATTAAATAAGATACTATAATAGTAATTATAATTAGAATAACAAGAGTGTGATCATGAAAAAAAATAATTTGTTCTATTAATGGGGAAGCTCTATTTTGATAATTAAGGTTAGATCATGTTGGCCATTTCTAAAAAAAGGATAATCCTTTATAAATGGGGTTTTAAATCCATTACATATAATCTGTCATATTAGAAGTTACTTAAAATAGGTAATTCATTATAAGAATGTTCAGAGGGGGGGTAAATTTTGGTATCATTCAATAGAAGAGGGTATATTTAAAGAGAATAAAATAATTCGTTGATTAATTATAGATTCTCAAATAATAATAATAATTATTATTATAGACAATAAAGAAATATAAGATCCAAAGGATGAAATAATATTTCATGATATAAATCTATCAGGATAATCAGAGTATCGTCGAGGTATTCCAGCTAATCCTAAAAAATGTTGAGGGAAAAATGTTAAATTAACTCCAATAAATATTGAAATAAATTGAATTTTTAATAAATAATTGTTTATTATTAATCCTGTAAATAATGGATATCAATGAATAAATCCCCCTAAAATAGCAAATACAGCTCCTATAGATAATACATAATGAAAGTGGGCAACAACATAATAAGTATCATGTAGGGTAATATCGATAGATGAATTAGCTAAAATGACTCCTGTTAATCCCC
>NW_026974790.1:0-7648 GCF_037043105.1 Vanessa tameamea
TATTTGACCCCACAAATCAATATTTTATATTTAAATTATTTAAGTAAAATCAAATTATTATATAATCAATCTTTAAAACTAAAATATTTAAAGGTAATCAATGTAATAATAATATTAAATATTCTCGAGATAATCCTCTATAAAAACTATATATTCTTATATTATATTTCCCATGTTGAGTAAAAGAATATAAATACAATCTATACCCCGCTCTAAAAAAAGAAATTCCCATTAATATAAATATTCTTATTCAAGATCATCTTACTAATCTGTTAATTAATCTAATTTCACCTATTAAATTTAAAGAAGGAGGAGCTGCTATATTTGAAGACATAAATAAAAATCATCATATTCTTATTGAAGGTATAAAAGTTATTATACCCTTATTTAAAAATAAACTTCGTCTATTAACTCGCTCATAATTAATATTAGATAAACAAAATATCCCCGATGAACATAAACCATGACCAATTATTAAAACATAAGAACCTATAAAACCCCAATAATTTATTGTCATAATTCCACCAATTACAATTCTTATATGAGCAACTGAAGAATAAGCAATTAAAGATTTTATATCAGTTTGACAAAAACATTTTAAACTAATAAATAAACACCAACCAATCTAATTACCACTCAAATAAACCCTATTTTTAAATTAACTTTCTGTATAACAACTAAAATACGTAATAATCCATAACCACCTAATTTTAATATAATAGCAGCTAAAATTATAGAACCAGAAATAGGAGCTTCTACATGAGCCTTAGGCAATCATAAATGAGTAAAATATATAGGTATTTTTACTAAAAAAGCTATTACCATTCTAAAATATAACAATAATAAATTAAAATCATAAAACTTTAAAAAATATATTATTATAGTATTTATTTTTAAAAAAGAAAAAAAATCCCCAATAATAAAGGTAAAGATACAAATAACGTATAAAATAATAAATATATTCCAGCTTGAATTCGTTCAGGTTGATAACCCCACCCAATAATTAATATTAAAGTAGGAATTAATCTTGCCTCAAAAATAAATAAAATATAAATAAATTTATAATTCTAAAAGTTAAATATAATAATACTAATAATAAAATAATATTTAATAAAAAATATTTTTCATAAAAATTTTTTTTTAATAAACTTTCTCTAGCCATAATTATCAAACTTCTAATTCAAATTCTCAATAAAATTAAACCATAAGAAATTAAATCACAACCTATTATATATCTTAAATTAGAAAAATTTATAATATTTAAAGTTAAATTTAAAAATATTAAAGTTATTATTATTATTATTAATTGAACCATTCAAAATATATTTTTTTTAAAACATAAAGGAATTATAAATATTATTATTATTAAAAATTTTATCATGTTAAATTAAATTATAACTTTGAAAATAATCATTTCCATGAGTTCGAATTATTGAAACTAAAATAGAAAGTCCTAAAACCCCCTCACAAACAGAAAAAACTAAAAAAACAACTAATATATGTATATTATAATTTATTGTTATTAAAACAATAAAAAAAAAAAAAAAATTCTCAAAACAATAAACTCAAGTCTTAATAAAATAATTAATAAATGTTTATACTTAGAAACAAAAATTATATTCCCAAATAAATACATAATAAAAATAACTAATCATATATTTATTATTATCATTTGTAGTTTTTATAGTTTAAAAAAAACTTTGGTCTTGTAAATCAAAATTAAGAATTTTTCTTTAAAAACTTCAAAGAAAAAGAATTTCTTTATCAATAATCTCCAAAATTATTATTTTTTTTAAACTATTCTTTGAAATCTTAAAAATATTTTTATCATTATTATTAATTTTTATTTCAATTTTTATATTTTTCATAAATCACCCCTTTTCCATAGGATTATTAATTTTAACTCAAACATTATTATTATGTCTGTTATCAAGAATATTAATTAATACTTATTGATTTTCTTATATTTTATTTTAATTTTTTTAGGGGGATTGATAGTCCTATTTATTTATGTCTCAAGAATTGCATCAAATGAACTATTTAAAACTTCATTTTTTAATAAAAGATTCTTATTATATATATTTTTATTTATAATTACAAGTTATTTTTTTAAAAATAATTTATTTTGAATAAATTTTTCATTTAATGATGAAATAATTAACTTTTTTAATTCATTTTTATTTTTTAATAATGAATTAAATTTTAATTTATCTAAATTATATAATAAACAAACCTATATGTTAACTTTAATAATAATTATTTATTTATTTATTACCCTTATTGCTGTAGTAAAAATTACTAATATTTTTTTTGGACCTCTTCGCTCTAATAATTAATTAACAAATGATAAATTTTTTTAAGCCAATTCGAAAAACCCACCCAATATTAAAAATTATTAATAATTCTCTTATTGATTTACCTTCACCTTCTAATATTTCTTCATGATGAAATTTTGGATCACTTTTAGCTTTATGTCTTATAATTCAAATTATTACAGGATTATTTTTAACTATATATTATACAGCTAATATTGAAATAGCTTTTTATAGAGTTAATTATATCTGTCGAAATGTAAATTACGGTTGATTAATTCGAACATTACATGCAAATGGAGCATCATTCTTTTTTATTTGTATTTATCTTCACATTGGACGAGGAATTTATTATGAATCATTTAATTTAAAATATACTTGAATAGTGGGTGTTATTATTTTATTTTTATTAATAGCTACAGCATTTATAGGTTATGTATTACCATGAGGACAAATATCATTTTGAGGAGCAACAGTTATTACTAACTTATTATCAGCAATCCCATACTTAGGAACAATATTAGTAAATTGAATTTGAGGGGGATTTGCCGTAGATAATGCTACTCTTACTCGATTTTATACCTTCCACTTTTTATTTCCATTTATTATTTTAATATTAACAATAATTCATTTATTATTTTTACATCAAACAGGATCAAATAACCCCCTAGGTATTAACAGAAATTTAGATAAAATCCCATTTCATCCATTTTTTTCATTTAAAGATTTAATTGGATTTATTATTTTAATTCTAATATTAACAATATTAACACTTATTAACCCATATTTATTAGGAGATCCAGATAATTTTATTCCCGCTAATCCCTTAGTAACCCCAATTCATATTCAACCAGAATGATATTTTTTATTTGCTTATGCAATTCTTCGATCAATCCCCAATAAATTAGGAGGAGTTATTGCTTTAGTTATATCAATTTTAATTTTAATTATCCTACCTTTTACATTTAATAAAAAAATTCAAGGAATTCAATTTTACCCCATTAATCAATTATTATTTTGATCATTAATTTCTATTATTATTTTACTAACTTGAATTGGAGCACGATCTGTAGAAACACCTTATATTATTACTGGACAATTATTAACTATTCTTTATTTTTCTTATTTTATTATTAACCCAATTTTAAATAGATTATGAGATAAATTAATTTTTAATTATTAATTAATGAGCTTGTTAAAGCATTTGTTTTGAAAACTTAAGAAAGAATAATTATTCTATTAATTTAAATATACTAAAATCATTTAATAACTTAAAAATATTTTTAATCCCATATAAAACATTAAAAAATTTAAAGAAATAGGTAAATATCTCTTTCAACATAAATATATTAATTTATCATAACGATAACGAGGTAATGTTCCACGAACTCAAATAAAAAAAAAAGATAAAAAAACTAATTTTAAGTAAAAAAATAAAGATAATCTATAACCCCCCATATAAATAATAACAAATAATAATCTTATAAATAAAATTCTAGAATATTCCGCTAAAAAAATTAAAGCAAACCCCCCTCTTCTATACTCAACATTAAATCCAGAAACCAACTCTCTCTCACACCTCAGCAAAATCATAAGGAGTCCGATTAGTTTCAGCTATTAAAGAAGATAAAAAACACAAACTTAAAGGTATTATTATAAAAATAAACCAAACTAAAATTTGATAATCAAAAAACTTTATTAAATTAAAATCTATAATTATCACAATTCTAGATATTATAATTAAAGTTATTCTAACTTCATAAGAAATAGTTTGAGCTACAGCACGTAAACCCCCTAATAATGAATAATTTGAATTAGATGATCAACCAGCAATCATTAAAGTATAAACCCCCAATTCTAGTACAACATAAAAAAAATAAAATACCCAAATTAAAAGTAATCATATTAAATAAATAAGGAATAACTATTCAAATCATTAAAGATAAAATAAATCTCATAATAGGGAGAAAAATAATAAACTAAATAATTAGAATAATTTAAATAAACCTGTTCCTTAGAAAATAATTTAATCGCATCACAAAAAGGCTGTAATAAACCCAAATAACCTATTTTTATTGGGACCTTTCCGAATTTGAATGTAACCTAAAACTTTTCGTTCTAATAAAGTTAAAAAAGCAACCCCAATTAATACCCCAATAACCAAAACTAAAAAACCAACTATAATATTTAATATATCAATTATTATCATATACTACCTATATATTAATTAATATATATATATGACTTCTAAAACCATTACAATTATCTGCCAAAATAGTTTAACATTATTTTAATAATATTCTCAATTATAAAATTATTTTAAATATTTGATCCTTTCGTACTAAAATATATCACCTAATTAAAGATAGAAACCACCTGGCTCACACCGGTTTGAACTCAGATCATGTAAGATTTTAATGATCGAACAGATCAAAATTTTAACTTTTGCATTTAAATTTTATCTTATCCAACATCGAGGTCGCAAACTTTTTTTTTATTTGTACTAAAAAAAAATATTACGCTGTTATCCCTAAGGTAATTTTTTCTTATAATCATTATCTAATGGATCATAAAATCATTTATTTATGTTTATTTTTTAAAAAAAGTTTTTTTAATTTTTCTATCACCCCAATAAAATAATTAAATTAATTTTAATTAAATAATTATATATTTAATACTAAATAATTTAACTATAAAAACTCTATAGGGTCTTCTCGTCTTTTAATTTTATTTTAGCTTTTTAACTAAAAAATTAAATTTTATATAATAAATCAGAGACAGTTTATATTTCATCAAATCTTTCATACAAGTCTTCAATTAAAAGACTAATGATTATGCTACCTTTGTACAGTCAATATACTGCAGCCCTTTAATAAATATATCAGTGGGCAGATTAGACTTTAAATTATTATCAAAAAGACATGTTTTTGATAAACAAGTGAATATAAAAATTTGCCGAATTCCTTTAATTTAATTTTAATTAATTTTTATTTTATTTATTATAATATACTAATTTTATCATTATTACTAATTTTATTTTATTAAAAATTATTTTTTTTTATAAAAAATTAAATTTAATTTAAATTTTATTTTAATTAAAATTTTTTATAATAAATTATAATTTTTAAACAATATAAATTTTAAAATTTTTAATTTTTAATTTAAATAATTATAACAATTTAATTTAAAGCTTATCCCCCTAAAATATTAAATTTTAAATTTTTATAATTAATTAAATAAATATAAATTATTTAAATTTAAAATTAAATTTTTTTCTAAAAAAACTAGATATATTTAAAAACGATTAACATTTCATTTCTAATTAATTATTTAAAATAATTATACAACATTAACTTTTTTAATTAATTTACTCTTTTAAATTCGAGATTTATTTAAATAAATTTTTAATATTTAATAAACTCTGATACACAAGATACAATAAATTAAACCTACTTTTAATTTAATTAAATTTCAATTATTTATAATTTCCTTTACAGTAATAATTCATTATAAAACTATTAATTTTTTCTATTAAAAATACTCAAACCCCCATTTCTTTTTAATATTAAAATTTTTTTTATTATTTTTTTTATTATTAATTTAACCCCTCAAATTAATTAATTTTTAATTTCTTTTCAATGTAAATGAAATACTTTAACAAGCTCTAATTTGTTCTTTCTAGAAACACTTTCCAGTACCCCCTACTTTGTTACGACTTATTTCAATTTTTAAATGAAAGTGACGGGCAATATGTACATACTTTAATTTATAATCATTTTAATAAATTAATTAAAATTACATTTAAATCCACCTTCAAATTTTTTATTACAATAAAATTATTCATTTAAATATATTTATTGTAATCCATCATATTCTTAATTATATTCTGCATCTTGATCTGAATTAATTTTTATTATTAATTTTTAAATATTATTATTACTAAAAAATATTTTTTTAACAATGATATACAAAATTATAAATTAAGTAAATTTATTCGTGGATTATCAATTATTAGACAGATTCCTCTAAATGAACTAAAATACCGCCATATTATTTAAGTTTCATAAATTATTATTTACTATTTTAGTATTATAAATTAAATTTTTAATAATAGGGTATCTAATCCTAGTTTATATTAAAATTTATTAAATCATAAATTACAAATAAAAATTTAATTAAATTAAAATTTCACCCTAATAATTTAATATTTATTTTAATTTATTTATTTATTTATTATAAACTGAAATAATTCAACTTAACTTTTGTTTAACCGCAACTGCTGGCACAAAATTAGTTATTAATTTCTATATTGCTAAATCTTAATTTCTTAAATTTTTAATATTAATTACTACTAAAATAATTAACTATTATTAAAATAATTAAAAATTATATACTAAAATTTATATGTAAAACAAATTTATAATAAATTACTAAAAACATAATTATTTTATTATATTTCAATATTTTTCACATAGATTTTTTTTTTTTTTTTTATATTAAATATATAATATAAATTAATAATTTTTAATGTTTTCTCTTATTTTTTTTCTTATAATATTAATATTAAAAATTAATATCAATATAATCCGAATACAGATCTAATTAAATAACAATAATTATTAATATACATATATTATTAATATATTTAATAAATATAATTATTTATTATTTATTAAATAATTTAATTAAATTAAATAAAAATAATTAATTAAATTATATATATATATATATATATGCGTATATATATATATACATATATTAAACCGTTTTAATAAATTTAATAATAAATATAAAAAAATATTTAAAAATAAGCTAAAATTAAGCTTTTGGGTTCATACCCCAAATATAAAGGAAATACCTTTTTTTTTAAAAATAAAGTGCCTGATTAAAAGGATTATTCTGATAGGATAAATTATGTAAATTTTTACCTTTATTATATTTTATAGAATTAAACTATATCTTGTAATTTCAAAAATTACCATGCATCTTACATTAAAATATAATTTTTATAATATGAATTTATTCATTAAAGATTTTTCTTATTTTAAATTTTATTCTTAATTAATTCAAACAAAATATTTTTTTTTATTTATTATATTTTTTAGAACATTGATTTCCATCTCATCTAACTCATGATTAGGATGTTGAATTGGATTAGAAATTAATTTATTAAGCTTTATCCCCCTTATCTCAAACCCCAATAATTTGTTAAACTCTGAAGCTTCTTTAAAATATTTCCTTACCCAATCAATTGCATCAATTAATTTTTTATTTTCTATTTTATTATGTATATTATCATTTAAAAATTTTTTTATTGATAATTTATTTTCAATTAT
>NW_026974791.1:0-7628 GCF_037043105.1 Vanessa tameamea
AATCTAATTCCACCTATTAAACGAATATCTTGATTATCTCTTATTATGTGAATAATAACTCCAGCACACATAAACAATAAAGCCTTAAATATAGCATGAGTTAATAAATGAAAAAAAGCTAAATCACCGTAACCTATTCTTAAAATTCTTATTATTAAACCTAATTGTCTTAAAGTAGAAAGAGCAATAATTTTCTTTAAGTCAAACTCATAATTAGCACAAATACCAGCCATAAATATTGTTAAACCAGATATTAATAATAAAAACTTTATAAAAAATATATCAACTAATAAATTATTAAAACGAATTAATAAATATACACCAGCAGTAACTAAAGTAGATGAATGAACTAAAGCAGAAACAGGTGTAGGAGCTGCCATAGCAGCAGGTAATCAAGAACTAAAAGGAATCTGAGCTCTCTTAGTTATAGCCGCTAAAATAACTAATATACTAATAATTTTTATAGAATAATCATTACCCATAAAATTTAAATAAAAAATAAAATTTCATCTTCCATAATTAATTATTCAAGAAATTAACATTAAAATTATAACATCACCAATCCGATTAGATAAAGCAGTTAATATACCAGCATTATAAGATTTAATATTTTGATAATAAATAATTAAACAATAAGAAACTAAACCTAAACCATCTCAACCTAAAAAAATTCTAATTATATTAGGACTAATAATTAATAAAATTATAGAAAAAACAAATAATAAAACCAAAATAATAAAACGATTTAAATTTAACTCTGAACTTATATATCTTTTGCTATAAAAAATAACAGAAGAAGAAATTAAAAAAACAAACATCATAAATAATAAAGATATTCAATCTAATAAAATGGAAATAACAATACCTATAGAATTAAAAGAAATAATTTCCCACTCTAAAAAAATTACTATATTATTTATAATAAAATAAATTATCATAAAAAAATTAATTAATATAAAAAAAAATAAAAAAAAAAATCTAATGAAACAAAGAGAATGTTTATTAATAACCTAAAATGATTTTAATCATATATTTGACCCCACAAATCAATATTTTATATTTAAATTATTTAAGTAAAATCAAATTATTATATAATCAATCTTTAAAACTAAAATATTTAAAGGTAATCAATGTAATAATAATATTAAATATTCTCGAGATAATCCTCTATAAAAACTATATATTCTTATATTATATTTCCCATGTTGAGTAAAAGAATATAAATACAATCTATACCCCGCTCTAAAAAAAGAAATTCCCATTAATATAAATATTCTTATTCAAGATCATCTTACTAATCTGTTAATTAATCTAATTTCACCTATTAAATTTAAAGAAGGAGGAGCTGCTATATTTGAAGACATAAATAAAAATCATCATATTCTTATTGAAGGTATAAAAGTTATTATACCCTTATTTAAAAATAAACTTCGTCTATTAACTCGCTCATAATTAATATTAGATAAACAAAATATCCCCGATGAACATAAACCATGACCAATTATTAAAACATAAGAACCTATAAAACCCCAATAATTTATTGTCATAATTCCACCAATTACAATTCTTATATGAGCAACTGAAGAATAAGCAATTAAAGATTTTATATCAGTTTGACAAAAACATTTTAAACTAATAAATAAACCACCAACCAATCTAATTACCACTCAAATAAACCCTATTTTTAAATTAACTTTCTGTATAACAACTAAAATACGTAATAATCCATAACCACCTAATTTTAATATAATAGCAGCTAAAATTATAGAACCAGAAATAGGAGCTTCTACATGAGCCTTAGGCAATCATAAATGAGTAAAATATATAGGTATTTTTACTAAAAAAGCTATTACCATTCTAAAATATAACAATAATAAATTAAAATCATAAAACTTTAAAAAATATATTATTATAGTATTTATTTTTAAAAAAAGAAAAAAAATCCCCAATAATAAAGGTAAAGATACAAATAACGTATAAAATAATAAATATATTCCAGCTTGAATTCGTTCAGGTTGATAACCCCACCCAATAATTAATATTAAAGTAGGAATTAATCTTGCCTCAAAAAATAAATAAAATATAAATAAATTTATAATTCTAAAAGTTAAATATAATAATACTAATAATAAAATAATATTTAATAAAAAATATTTTTCATAAAAATTTTTTTTTAATAAACTTTCTCTAGCCATAATTATCAAACTTCTAATTCAAATTCTCAATAAAATTAAACCATAAGAAATTAAATCACAACCTATTATATATCTTAAATTAGAAAAATTTATAATATTTAAAGTTAAATTTAAAAATATTAAAGTTATTATTATTATTATTAATTGAACCATTCAAAATATATTTTTTTTAAAACATAAAGGAATTATAAATATTATTATTATTAAAAATTTTATCATGTTAAATTAAATTATAACTTTGAAAATAATCATTTCCATGAGTTCGAATTATTGAAACTAAAATAGAAAGTCCTAAAACCCCCTCACAAACAGAAAAAACTAAAAAAACAACTAATATATGTATATTATAATTTATTGTTATTAAAAACAATAAAAAAAAAAAAAAAAATTCTCAAAACAATAAACTCAAGTCTTAATAAAATAATTAATAAATGTTTATACTTAGAAACAAAAATTATATTCCCAAATAAATACATAATAAAAATAACTAATCATATATTTATTATTATCATTTGTAGTTTTTATAGTTTAAAAAAAACTTTGGTCTTGTAAATCAAAATTAAGAATTTTTCTTTAAAAACTTCAAAGAAAAAGAATTTCTTTATCAATAATCTCCAAAATTATTATTTTTTTTAAACTATTCTTTGAAATCTTAAAATATTTTATATTATTATTAATTTTTATTTCAATTTTTATATTTTTCATAAATCACCCCTTTTCCATAGGATTATTAATTTTAACTCAAACATTATTATTATGTCTGTTATCAAGAATATTAATTAATACTTATTGATTTTCTTATATTTTATTTTTAATTTTTTTAGGGGGATTGATAGTCCTATTTATTTATGTCTCAAGAATTGCATCAAATGAACTATTTAAAACTTCATTTTTTAATAAAAGATTCTTATTATATATATTTTTATTTATAATTACAAGTTATTTTTTTAAAAATAATTTATTTTGAATAAATTTTTCATTTAATGATGAAATAATTAACTTTTTTAATTCATTTTTATTTTTTAATAATGAATTAAATTTTAATTTATCTAAATTATATAATAAACAAACCTATATGTTAACTTTAATAATAATTATTTATTTATTTATTACCCTTATTGCTGTAGTAAAAATTACTAATATTTTTTTTGGACCTCTTCGCTCTAATAATTAATTAACAAATGATAAATTTTTTTAAGCCAATTCGAAAAACCCACCCAATATTAAAAATTATTAATAATTCTCTTATTGATTTACCTTCACCTTCTAATATTTCTTCATGATGAAATTTTGGATCACTTTTAGCTTTATGTCTTATAATTCAAATTATTACAGGATTATTTTTAACTATATATTATACAGCTAATATTGAAATAGCTTTTTTTATAGAGTTAATTATATCTGTCGAAATGTAAATTACGGTTGATTAATTCGAACATTACATGCAAATGGAGCATCATTCTTTTTTATTTGTATTTATCTTCACATTGGACGAGGAATTTATTATGAATCATTTAATTTAAAATATACTTGAATAGTGGGTGTTATTATTTTATTTTTATTAATAGCTACAGCATTTATAGGTTATGTATTACCATGAGGACAAATATCATTTTGAGGAGCAACAGTTATTACTAACTTATTATCAGCAATCCCATACTTAGGAACAATATTAGTAAATTGAATTTGAGGGGGATTTGCCGTAGATAATGCTACTCTTACTCGATTTTATACCTTCCACTTTTTATTTCCATTTATTATTTTAATATTAACAATAATTCATTTATTATTTTTACATCAAACAGGATCAAATAACCCCCTAGGTATTAACAGAAATTTAGATAAAATCCCATTTCATCCATTTTTTTCATTTAAAGATTTAATTGGATTTATTATTTATAATTCTAATATTAACAATATTAACACTTATTAACCCATATTTATTAGGAGATCCAGATAATTTTATTCCCGCTAATCCCTTAGTAACCCCAATTCATATTCAACCAGAATGATATTTTTTATTTGCTTATGCAATTCTTCGATCAATCCCCAATAAATTAGGAGGAGTTATTGCTTTAGTTATATCAATTTTAATTTTAATTATCCTACCTTTTACATTTAATAAAAAAATTCAAGGAATTCAATTTTACCCCATTAATCAATTATTATTTTGATCATTAATTTCTATTATTATTTTACTAACTTGAATTGGAGCACGATCTGTAGAAACACCTTATATTATTACTGGACAATTATTAACTATTCTTTATTTTTCTTATTTTATTATTAACCCAATTTTAAATAGATTATGAGATAAATTAATTTTTAATTATTAATTAATGAGCTTGTTAAAGCATTTGTTTTGAAAACTTAAGAAAGAATAATTATTCTATTAATTTAAATATACTAAAATCATTTAATAACTTAAAAATATTTTTAATCCCATATAAAACATTAAAAAATTTAAAGAAATAGGTAAATATCTCTTTCAACATAAATATATTAATTTATCATAACGATAACGAGGTAATGTTCCACGAACTCAAATAAAAAAAAAAGATAAAAAAACTAATTTTAAGTAAAAAAATAAAGATAATCTATAACCCCCCATATAAATAATAACAAATAATAATCTTATAAATAAAATTCTAGAATATTCCGCTAAAAAAATTAAAGCAAACCCCCCTCTTCTATACTCAACATTAAATCCAGAAACCAACTCTCTCTCACCCTCAGCAAAATCATAAGGAGTCCGATTAGTTTCAGCTATTAAAGAAGATAAAAAACACAAACTTAAAGGTATTATTATAAAAATAAACCAAACTAAAATTTGATAATCAAAAAACTTTATTAAATTAAAATCTATAATTATCACAATTCTAGATATTATAATTAAAGTTATTCTAACTTCATAAGAAATAGTTTGAGCTACAGCACGTAAACCCCCTAATAATGAATAATTTGAATTAGATGGATCAACCAGCAATCATTAAAGTATAAACCCCAATTCTAGTACAACATAAAAAAAATAAAATACCCAAATTAAAAGTAATCATATTAAATAAATAAGGAATAACTATTCAAATCATTAAAGATAAAATAAATCTCATAATAGGAGAAAAATAATAAACTAAATAATTAGAATAATTTAAATAAACCTGTTCCTTAGAAAATAATTTAATCGCATCACAAAAAGGCTGTAATAAACCCAAATAACCTATTTTATTGGGACCTTTCCGAATTTGAATGTAACCTAAAACTTTTCGTTCTAATAAAGTTAAAAAAGCAACCCCAATTAATACCCCAATAACCAAAACTAAAAAACCAACTATAATATTTAATATATCAATTATTATCATATACTACCTATATATTAATTAATATATATATATGACTTCTAAAACCATTACAATTATCTGCCAAAATAGTTTAACATTATTTTAATAATATTCTCAATTATAAAATTATTTTAAATATTTGATCCTTTCGTACTAAAATATATCACCTAATTAAAGATAGAAACCAACCTGGCTCACACCGGTTTGAACTCAGATCATGTAAGATTTTAATGATCGAACAGATCAAAATTTTAAACTTTTGCATTTAAATTTTATCTTAATCCAACATCGAGGTCGCAAACTTTTTTTTTTATTTGTACTAAAAAAAAATATTACGCTGTTATCCCTAAGGTAATTTTTTCTTATAATCATTATCTAATGGATCATAAAATCATTTATTTATGTTTATTTTTTAAAAAAAGTTTTTTTAATTTTTCTATCACCCCAATAAAATAATTAAATTAATTTTAATTAAATAATTATATATTTAATACTAAATAATTTAACTATAAAACTCTATAGGGTCTTCTCGTCTTTTAATTTTATTTTAGCTTTTTAACTAAAAAATTAAATTTTATATAATAAATCAGAGACAGTTTATATTTCATCAAATCTTTCATACAAGTCTTCAATTAAAAGACTAATGATTATGCTACCTTTGTACAGTCAATATACTGCAGCCCTTTAATAAATATATCAGTGGGCAGATTAGACTTTAAATTATTATCAAAAAGACATGTTTTTGATAAACAAGTGAATATAAAAATTTGCCGAATTCCTTTAATTTAATTTTAATTAATTTTTATTTTATTTATTATAATATACTAATTTTATCATTATTACTAATTTTATTTTATTAAAAATTATTTTTTTTATAAAAAATTAAATTTAATTTAAATTTTATTTTAATTAAAATTTTTTATAATAAATTATAATTTTTAAACAATATAAATTTTAAAATTTTTAATTTTTAATTTAAATAATTATAACAATTTAATTTAAAGCTTATCCCCTAAAATATTAAATTTTAAATTTTTATAATTAATTAAATAAATATAAAATTATTTAAATTTAAAATTAAATTTTTTTCTAAAAAAACTAGATATATTTAAAAACGATTAACATTTCATTTCTAATTAATTATTTAAAATAATTATACAACATTAACTTTTTTAATTAATTAACTCTTTTAAATTCGAGATTTATTTAAATAAATTTTTAATATTTAATAAACTCTGATACACAAGATACAATAAATTAAACCTACTTTTAATTTAATTAAATTTCAATTATTTATAATTTCCTTTACAGTAATAATTCATTATAAAACTATTAATTTTTTCTATTAAAAATACTCAAACCCCCATTTCTTTTTAATATTAAAATTTTTTTTATTATTTTTTTTATTTATTAATTTAACCCCTCAAATTAATTAATTTTTAATTTCTTTTCAATGTAAATGAAATACTTTAACAAGCTCTAATTTGTTCTTTCTAGAAACACTTTCCAGTACCCCTACTTTGTTACGACTTATTTCAATTTTTAAATGAAAGTGACGGGCAATATGTACATACTTTAATTTATAATCATTTTAATAAATTAATTAAAATTACATTTAAATCCACCTTCAAATTTTTATTACAATAAAATTATTCATTTAAATATATTTATTGTAATCCATCATATTCTTAATTATATTCTGCATCTTGATCTGAATTAATTTTTATTATTAATTTTTAAATATTATTATTACTAAAAAATATTTTTTTAACAATGATATACAAAATTATAAATTAAGTAAATTTATTCGTGGATTATCAATTATTAGACAGATTCCTCTAAATGAACTAAAATACCGCCATATTATTTAAGTTTCAATAAATTATTATTTACTATTTTAGTATTATAAATTAAATTTTTAATAATAGGGTATCTAATCCTAGTTTATATTAAAATTTATTAAATCATAAATTACAAATAAAATTTAATTAAATTAAAATTTCACCTAATAATTTAATATTTATTTTAATTTATTTATTTATTTATTATAAACTGAAATAATTCAACTTAACTTTTGTTTAACCGCAACTGCTGG
>NW_026974792.1:0-7488 GCF_037043105.1 Vanessa tameamea
TTACCATCAAGAAAACATAAGTGAATTGATTTGTCAAAAACTATCAAATGTGTTTTTTAAACCTACGTTTTCAACGTGCGAAATGGGAAAAAAGTGATTATTCAAATACAAATGAGACGATCGAAGTTCAAATTATTTGCCCATTAAAACGTGTGCTTCTGCCAAACACGAGGACTAGACTACAACGATTATTTGAACGTCTTCACTTAGTTTCAAGTTTCGTTGAGTAATATCAATAGTGAAACGCTGTTCTGGATCTCCTGAGCCCTGTCTTGGCTGTCTGTTGCTCTCTATAGCTTAATTTGACGCGTAAGACTATACGATCTAAATCTGATTATGTTCTACTTGATATTTTAAAGACAATCTTACCGGATTGCTACATAGAAAATGTGCTTTCGATGGATTATTTAGTAACTTGTAAAGGTTTTAGTTTAAAATAAAATCATATTAAATTGTTTATTTGGATAATTTTTATGATTTAATATTCGTTATTGTTTGTGAATAATTCATTCATGCTTGACTAATAACATTAACATAAAAAAACCCGCTGACTTTTCTACTGAAGGACAATGTGCAAGTGTATTTTTCTCAAAAATATCTTAAAAATGTTTTTTGATTTAGAAGGATTTTATTACAGACGATTATCGCAATGTCATAACTTATGACTGGATGCATTATATTGAAAATACAATAATATGAATAGTTGTGTCCGTTTGTACCTTATATCCGAGAAAATGAAAGAATTTTCAAGAAACAATCAAAAAATAATTTATTAATTATTAATGTTCTCTATTTTCTTTTATTAACATAAACGTAGTCGAGAATATCTTAATTGAAATGTGGTTCCGTTGTATTCAATCTATAAACGCAGAGGCATATAAATGAGAAAGACAAAAATGCTATTCTTTGTGGTTAAAAGAGCGAGATAGCTATATTTTAGCGCTGTCAAATTAGAGTTAGAGAGCGAGAAAGAGAGCGTTTGCATACAATCGATTCAGTACCAATGTTTTTCGGTATAATAATATGACTATTTGATTTATCATTAATTATATAATCAAGGAAACAGTCTCGACGATTTTAACATAATTTCTTTACTAAGTTATAGCTTAAAATCTTGTGAATAACGTTCTTTTAATTAATATTATTAGTTTAATAACATTTTAACTTTGCCGCCGTCTTAGTACGTCACGCAATGGATCGTGATACAAAATGTTTCGTGAAATTTCTAGAAAATTAAATGAATAATAGAAAACTTGATAAAGTATGTACATAGTTGCTTTTGTTCTGAGGGAATTAAAAGTGTGCGGAGTTGTTAACAAATTAATCCTTTATAGTCACTACATACAATTCCTAACTAAGTATTTAACATTTCATTAAAACAACTAGATATTACTAATACAATATAACGTTCACATTTATACTAATATTATAAATGCGAAAGTAACTCTTTTTTTTCTGTCTGTCTATCTGTCTGTTGCTCTTACACGGCAAACGACTGAATCGAACTTGATATATGAAGCAAGCTTGAATAAGGAAGAACATAGGCTTTTTATTTATACCTAACACCTCACAAGCAACCTCTAAAACGCGAACAAAGCCGTGGGCGACAACTAGTTTTTTTTTTTTATGTTATAGCGGGTAAACGTGCAGGAGGCTCACCTGATGGAAAGTGATTACCACCGCCCATGGACATCTGCAACACCAGGAGGGTTGCAGATACGGTGCCGGCCTTTTAGGAAGGAGTACGCTCTTTTTTTGAAGGTTCCCAAGTCGTATCGGTTCGGAAAAACCGCCGGCGAAAGCTGGTTCCACAGAGTGGTTGTGCGAGGCAGAAAATGTCTTAATAATCGCGCTGTTGTGGATTTTCGGACATCTAGGTACGGGTGAAATTTAGAATTTTGACGAGATGTCCGAAGGTGAAATTCAGCTGCCGGAATTAATCCAAACAATTCCTCGGAACATTCCCCGTGGAGGATTAGGTAAAAGATGCAGAGTGATCCAACATCTCTACGCAGAGCCAAAGGATCGAGCAGATCAGAAAGGGTTTGATCGTCGATAATTCGAGCTGTTCTACGTTGGATACGGTCAAATGGAAGGAGCTGGTACCTGGGAGCACCCGCCCAGAGGTGAGAGCAGTATTCCATGTGAGGCCGAATTTATTTTTTTTGGCCGTTAACGCGCAAACTTGCGTCCTTTTGGGGTTGAAGTGGACTAGGTTTAGCCGGCCACAGTTCGAGACTTTGTTTAACGAAGACTCGATTTCAGACACAAGATTGTTCCGGTTTTCTTCGACGTTTTCCCGAGAAATATTAGCACAGCCGGTATATGAGGTGTCTACGGTACTGTCGTCTGCATAACAGTGAATGTTGCTGATTTGCCACAAGTCATTGATATGCAGAAGAAACAGAGTGGGTGATAGAACGCAGCCTTGTGGAACATCAGCATTGACGAATTTTTGGTCGGAGCATGCACCGTCGACAACGAACTTGATGCTCCGATCTACCAAGAAGTTGGTAATCCAATTGCATAATTTCCCGGGAAGCCCATAGGAAGGAAGCTTCGAAAGAAGCACTTTGTGCCACATGCGATCGAAGGCCTTCGCTATGTCCAAACTGGCTGCTAATGCCTCCCCCTTGCTCTCAACTGCTTCCGCCCATCTATGAGTAAGGTAAACTAGATCACCGGCTGAGCGACCCCGACGGAAACCGTACTGGCGGTCGCTAATCAGCTGGTAATATGGTAATATATAAATAATGGACTCCATTACCTTGGAGAACAAGGAGGTGATGGCTATAGGCCTGTAGTTGGACGGGTCTGAGCGGTTGCCCTTTTTAGGGATCGTGACTTTCCTCGGTCATCCAGAGTCGAGTTCACCGCGAAGAGAGAGCCTAAAAGATCAGCTTTCTCCTTCGCGGTATGGGCCAATGACTCACCGTCTTTGTGCAGAGATGGAAAGGAAGGCTGAAATTCCTTATGACTGAAATGATTGAAATTCCCTAAGATAGCTTTAGCGAGAGACAAGAACGCACATGTTCCTGAAGGAAGACGCACCAGTCTCTCGCCAATTCTATCGGGTATCGGGTCTCCGGGACTCTCACATACCAGACGAAACGCGGTAGCATACCTACCACTTTACGCTGGTTTTAAGTGAGAGAGTGGTACTTCCCCGGGCGTGCCGGCCCATTCGGCTGCAACCCGAAGGTATGCAGTGTGGCACTACCACTTAAAATAGTTAGTCTGATAATATTTTGATATAGATTGTTTTTAATAAGGAAATTTCTTTATGTGAATTTATTTGTTAAAATATATTTTTATAAAGATTAGTTTTTTTAATATTTTTAACTTTAAGGGAATAAATATTCCGAAATCCTTAGATAATTAATTTCATCTTTTTTAATTATAATGTTGCCGTTTTTTGAAGTAACAAGATGTAGAAGATAATGTTCGTTTAGTTTCGAGTCGTAATGGTTTGAAGATAATGACACATTTTTTTAAAATACTATTTCCATGTTTGTTGTACACATCTACATCTTTTGAAAGCTAATAAGATAAGAAAGGGTGGGTAGATTTCTTTCCGGTTATAATATATACAAAAATATGAACAATATTTTTTTTGTAAATTCATCGAAGGAATAATACTGGCCACACAGTGTACACAGTAGAATGAATTAATTGTTGACTAAAATAATTAACCATAAATCATTAAAACATAGCAATATTTGTTTAAATTATATTTTATAAAATTATTTTTATTTTTATCAAACATAAAATATTAACAGTCTATGTTTTTCACTAAGACGTTAGCTTCCGAGTTTAATCTGTGCTCCTCTTTAACTAATTGACAGATATGCATGACTCGGAACTTCTTAGAGACAGAAGTTTCTTACTTTGTATAACTTCACTGCAGACGAATTTCAAATATAAATTAAACACGTGACTAAACAAAGGTATGAAATTGGAAATATAAAGTTAAGACTCTGATATTATACTTCAGCGATATGGCGTCACCAAAATTTGCCTATAATACTGACTTTCAGGATACCCTACAGATTGCATGTCATTTAAAAAACTTTACGCGATTACTCACAGATATCTAATCACAATTTTAATATTCACTATGAGCATTTTTTAATTGCTGCATAGTCAGGAAAATTGACAATTAACTCCTCTACATCATTGCTATTGACTTCGACCGATGTATACTTATTAAATAAAAAAAATCAAATAGTAATGTTAAGCAATAGTAAAGTTAAATGTATTCAGATAGAATCGTAATATATAATTTTAAATAATAAATACAGCAAATAGGTACGTACAGTGTTTTCATCCACAGAAAAGAGTTCATTAAATCGCGGTACCATGAGTTTTTGTTCTAGTACTTTCAATGATACTTCAGCTTCATGGGGGCACGAAATTGTATTGTTACATTTTTTAAATTCGCTTCAAGTTAAAGTTCAAGGTCATTTTTGTACAGCCTAAAGAATATAATAGTTTTTTTTATAATGATATCGAAAAATGTGTCATTGAATTAAGATTAAAAGAATAAATTTTGTAAACCGCTAAAATAAATTATAAAAATGAAATGTTAGAGAGAAACATCGAAAAATGGTTGAAGTGCTTGCAAAGAAATGGTGATATCGTTGAATAGAAAATAGAAAAGAAAATGTTTTATCGTCTTAGTAAGAAGTCGGTGAGTTTAAGATAAATGTTGATCGTTTCAAATATCGAACTGGGTTTGCCCATTGAATAGAATATGTGCACTTAATCAAAGAACACAGGTTCTTATTCAATTCTGATAAACAACAATTTACTTACTTTATTGTACTCCACAAAAAGTAAAAAAAGAATAGCTTCTAAAAATTACGAAAATACTATTTTAATAAGTATTTTGATTATTGTCTATAATAATTCAGACAGAATTAATTCTATATTTAAATTTAAAAAAAAAATAGTTTGATGCGAAATAAATCTAAAATGTTCATGACAATAGTGTTTATTTGCTAATTTTGTGCTTGTCGTATCACGAGGAAGTATGTAGGATGAAATCTGACACACGGATTTAACCATCACCCTAGTGCGGGGTGAACTAAACTCCTCTCCGATAGATTTGTCCAGCAGTTGCGGGCTGTTACTTTACATGGTGCGATTGTACGATACACCCTTGAATTCCTATACGATTCCATTACATGATATTTTTGTATCCTCTTTATTTGTCCCTATTGAATTTAAAAATCTGTCAAATTTAGTTTATAATCACTTCTCGATAACATCACTAGCTACAATAAAGGGAACAATAATAGCTCAAAGTGTTCTACAAAATTTACCCTTCAAAAATTTCGACCCAAACTCGTTAATAGGAAATAAAAATGGAGCTAAGCTATTATATCATTATTAGTTTCACAAAACGATGGTCCTCATCGTTTTGTGTATAATCGTTAACGATGTTATATAATTTTTATTTGTAATTGTACAATTGTTCCTCATTTTTACGGAAGGGACAGCACCGCGCCTCAGCCACACCCTTCATACACTATTACGCTTGTTTACAGCCACGTGTTGTTTACGCGGCTTGTTTTCATTGGCTACGAGCTCTAATTGATTAACTATTGAATGCTTTTCTTGACTTGCTACAAACACACTGCTTCGTTACGTTGTGCTCCAATAAATGTTATCATATTCTATATAGATCGAAGTTTATTGAGTAAGTATCAATGGTGGCGTTTCTTTCATAAAAAAACCCTCAAGTTGGGATGTTATTGTTTGCATGTTCGTCTGACTGTTTATGTGTTTGTATTTGGAAATAATATCGAGTATATAATTAATATTTTTTATGTTTGTTTTCCAACTATATAAAAAGCTTGAAGCATGAGTCAACAAGTACAAAATTTCAACTAACTACTTTATATATAATATATAAGACTAATATAGGCGTCATGCCTGCGTGTGCATATACATATGGATCTGTTGAACAGTATAGAATTTGAAGTGCTGCAGCGTCATTTAATGGCGAGCTACAACAAAATGGCCCCTATAAAAACCTTTTGAAGTGTGTAAGCTAAATATTGATACATTTAAACAGTTCTGTAAAAGTTATAGAATAATAGAAATAAAAAATAAACCATATAAAATTCCAAGCAATTTGTAAAGACATAGCACCATCATAAACAAAAAGTGAAGATAAATCATTTCCTTTGTAACCTCATTACAAAACCAAGGTCGATCCTGCGTTCGCCATTACAGAGGTAAAATGCCATTTTTTTGTTAGTAAAAGATACAATCGCGAAAATACTTTTAAAGGAGAAAAATCGTCCACAATTTTGTTACGCTAATAACTTCCAAAATGCTATCGCTCTGAAGATAGCAGTTAAATACGCCAAATTGGACCATCCCTCCTCTGGAATCCGCCCATCGGTTTTACGACCTTTTATTTCTACGAGTAAGTGCCAAGTGTTTGATAACATCGATTATTTATCATCAGTTATTTAGGATGAAGTAGTGCTATAAAATAATGCTTATATATAAACTCACTACAAACAAGTTGAAATCGGCAACGATTTTAAATAACGAATATCCACTTCCCTTTTACGTATCACCTAAATATGTACGACGTGTGTATTACGATAGTGAAGTAATATTAAGTTTTATACACACAACACGTTTCATAAAAAACTTCCATACGTATAAACTAGAAGGTTCTGTTTCTATTTATAGAGTAATAACGTTAAAAAAATCGTCTGTAATAATTAAAACTAGTATATAACTCAGAAAGTATTCAGTCCCCTGGTGTTTCACCGTCAACATTCATTTGAAAGCTAAGCATAACGTTTCGATTCCCCCGACGCCCGCAGGCTAGTAGCCAGAATGCAAGATATTATACGTTTCGACACTTCACCCCCAGCGTCTAATTACATAATCTTTAAGGCAACTAATCTTACTAATTTATCTCTCACTGGATGGCTGAAACAAATGACGATAGAACTGTGATGACTGTGCAATAATTATTATTTGGCACAATTAATTAGGTTCACTGTTGTGGACTCTATTATAAGACATTAATAAACTTTGTACGTCATTCGGATCTACAAAGATTATTTCAAGGAAAGTCATTATTATACTATATTCTCTGACGTCTAAATATATTTGTATAATAAATTATATTAAATATAGTAAGTTTTGTCGTGGAATGAAACGAATGTTGAACCGTTGAAAGTTGTTTACGCATTGGAATATAGATTGATATTTTATTATGCTTATTCTTGATATATGTACACGTTACGTGTATACGTGTGCAAATAAATTATTTCGTATTATTTCCGGTCGTAACTCATTGAATTCATAAATAATATCACAAGCGGAAGAGCTCATGTCCTATTGTAAAATGTCCAATTTTAATGAGATCGCGGCATTATACTTCTCAGGTCGGGTTATTAGATTTATAAAACGATGTTTACCTATATGGATATGGTACAAAGGCTACTTCGTGACTTT
>NW_026974793.1:0-5320 GCF_037043105.1 Vanessa tameamea
AATTACAATTTCTACATCAAAAATTAAAAAAATTACTGTAATTAGAAAAAAATGTAAAGAAAAAGGAATTCGAGCTAAACATATAGGGTCAAATCCACATTCAAATGGGGAACATTTTTCACGATCAAGAAATGATTTTTTTGAGATAATAAATGAGATTGTTATGAATATATTAGAGATAATAATTGTAATTAATGATGTAAAAATTAAAATAATAATTATTATATTAATTAAAATATTAATCTTTTTGATTGGAAGTCAAATATACTAGATATATTATATAAATAGTTAATTTCCTCATCAATAAATAGAAATATAAAGGAATAATCAAACAACATCTACAAAATGTCAATATCATGCAGCAGCTTCAAATCCGAAATGATGGTTTTTTGAAAAGTGGTTATTTAAGTGTCGGATAAAACAGGTAATTAAAAAGATTGTTCCAATAATAACATGAAGTCCGTGAAATCCTGTTGCTATAAAAAAGATTGATCCGTAAATTCTATCGGCAATAGTAAATGGGGCTTCAATATATTCATAAGCTTGGAGAATAGTAAAATAAATTCCTAGAATAATAGTAATGAATAATCTTTGTGATGTTTGAGTAAAATTATTTTCTATTAGTGCATGATGAGATCAAGTAATGGTAATTCCTGAGGTAATTAAGATAATGGTATTTAAAAGAGGAATTTGAAATGGGTTAAAAGCTAAAATATTTGAAGGGGGTCATATTATTCCAATTTCAATATTAGGTGCTAAACTTCTATGAAAGAAAGTTCAAAAGAATGAAATAAAAAAGAAAATTTCTGAGATAATAAATAAAATTATTCCTCATCGGAGTCCTTTTGATACTGAAATTGTGTGTTTACCTTGGAATGTTCCTTCTCGGCAAATATCTCGTCATCATTGATATATTGTTAATAAAACAATTAAATAACCTAAGATAAGAAGGTTTATGTTAAAATTATGGAATCATTTTACTAATCCTGTAACTAAAGTTATAACTCCAATAGCTCCTGTTAATGGTCAAGGTCTATAATCAACTAAATGAAATGGGTGATTTTGATTATTTGTCATTAATTAGTTTCTCTAGAATAAAGTGTTCTAAGAATAGTAATTACATAAGCTTGAATAATTGATACTGCTGATTCTAAAATTAATAATAAAATTTGAATAAAAATAAAATAATTAGTAAGTAATTAGGTATATTAATACCTGTTCTTCTTAATAAAGTGATTAATAAATGTCCTGCAATTATATTAGCTGTTAAACGTACAGCTAAAGTTCCAGGTCGAATAATATTACTAATTGTTTCAATTAATACTATAAAAGGTATTAATACTATTGGGGTTCCTTGGGGAATTATATGGATAAATATATGTTGAGTATTATTAATTCATCCGTATAATATAAATCTTAGTCATAAAGTTAAAGATAATGATAAGGAGATATTTAAGTGACTAGTACTTGTAAAGATATATGGGAAAAGACCTAAAAAGTTATTAAAAAAAATAAAAAAAAAAAGTGAGATAAAGATAAATGTTGATCCTCTAGTTCTATTTGGTCCTAATAATGTTTTAAATTCATTGTGAAGTTTGTTAGAGATGAAATTTCATAATATAAAATGTCGGTTAGGGATAAATCAGAATGAATATGGAATAAATATTAATCCAATAAATGTTCTAATTCAATTAAGGGGTAAATTAAAGATATTTGTTGATGGATCAAAAATTGAAAATAAATTATTTATCATTTTCAGGTTAAATTATTAATGTTTTTATATTTTTTAATATTATTATTATTATTATATTTGTAATCAAAAATATAAAAATTTATAATAATAAAAATAATAAAAATACAAATAAAAAAAATAAAAAAAAAAATTCAGTTAATTGGTATTATTTGAGGAATAAAAGAATATTACTTATGTAATAATTTAAATTTGACATATTTATGTTATAAATTAACTAATTCTTTCATTAGAGGTAAGTGCTAAATTACCATAGGGTGGTTTAAGAGACCAATACTTGCTTTAAGTTATCTAATGAATAATTATTAACTCAATTAATGAAATTTTTAATTGAAATTCTTTCAATTACAATAGGTATAAAACTATGGTTAGCACCACAAATTTCTGAGCATTGTCCATAAAAAAGACCTGGACGATTAATAAAGAATCTAGTTTGATTTAATCGTCCGGGATTAGCATCAACTTTAATTCCTAAAGATGGTACTGTTCATGAGTGAATTACATCAGTAGCGGTAATTAAAATACGAATTTGATTATTTATAGGTAAGATAATTCGATTATCTACATCTAATAATCGGAAATTATTAATATTTTCTCTTGAATTAATTATATATGAATCAAATTCAATATTATTAAAATCTGAATATTCATAACTTCAGTATCATTGATGTCCAATAGATTTTAGTGTAATTAATGGATTATTAAGTTCATCTAGTAGGTATAATAATCGAAGAGAGGGAAGAGCAATGAAAATTAATGTAATTGCTGGTAAAATAGTTCAAATTAATTCAATTATTTGGCCTTCTAGTAAAAATCGATTAGTATATGAGTTAAAAAATAAATTTAATATTAAATAAGATACTATAATAGTAATTATAATTAGAATAACAAGAGTGTGATCATGAAAAAAAATAATTTGTTCTATTAATGGGGAAGCTCTATTTTGATAATTAAGGTTAGATCATGTTGCCATTTCTAAAAAAAGGATAATCCTTTATAAATGGGGTTTAAATCCATTACATATAATCTGTCATATTAGAAGTTACTTAAAATAGGTAATTCATTATAAGAATGTTCAGAGGGGGGTAAATTTTGGTATCATTCAATAGAAGAGGGTATATTTAAAGAGAATAAAATAATTCGTTGATTAATTATAGATTCTCAAATAATAATAATAATTATTATTAGACAATAAAGAAATATAAGATCCAAAGGATGAAATAATATTTCATGATATAAATCTATCAGGATAATCAGAGTATCGTCGAGGTATTCCAGCTAATCCTAAAAAATGTTGAGGGAAAAATGTTAAATTAACTCCAATAAATATTGAAATAAATTGAATTTTTAATAAATAATTGTTTATTATTAATCCCTGTAAATAATGGATATCAATGAATAAATCCCCTAAAATAGCAAATACAGCTCCTATATAGATAATACATAATGAAAGTGGGCAACAACATAATAAGTATCATGTAGGGTAATATCGATAGATGAATTAGCTAAAATGACTCCTGTTAATCCCCCTACTGTAAATAGGAAAATAAATCCTAATCTTCATAGTATTGAAGGTCTATAATTAATTTGAGTTCCGTGCAATGTTGCTAATCATCTAAAAATTTTAATTCCTGTAGGAACGGCAATAATTATTGTTGCTGAAGTAAAATAAGCTCGTGTATCAATATCTATACCTACTGTGAATATATGATGGGCTCATACAATAAATCCCAATAATCCAATTGCTATTATAGCATAAATTATTCCCAAACATCCAAATGTTTCTTTTTTTCCTCTTTCTTGTGAAATAATATGGGAAATTATACCAAAACCTGGAAGAATTAGAATGTAAACTTCTGGATGACCAAAAAATCAAAATAAATGTTGATAAAGAATTGGATCTCCTCCTCCTGCTGGATCAAAAAATGATGTATTAATATTTCGATCTGTTAGAAGTATGGTAATAGCTCCGGCTAATACAGGAAGGGAAAGTAAAAGAAGTAAAGCTGTAATACCTACAGCTCAAATAAATAATGGTATTTGATCAAAGGATATATTATTAACTCGTATATTAATAATAGTTGTAATAAAATTAATTGCCCCTAGGATTGAGGAAATACCAGCTAAATGCAAAGAAAAAATTGCTAAATCTACTGATGATCCTCTATGGGCAATATTAGATGAAAGTGGGGGATAAACTGTTCATCCTGTTCCTGCTCCATTTTCAACGATTCTACTAGAGATTAATAATATTAGTGATGGGGGTAAAAGTCAAAATCTTATATTATTTATACGTGGAAAAGCTATATCAGGAGCTCCTAATATTAGGGGAATTAATCAATTACCAAATCCCCCAATTATAATTGGTATAACTATAAAAAAAATTATAATAAAAGCATGGGCTGTAACGATTGTATTGTAAATTTGATCGTCTCCAATTAAAGATCCTGGATTTCCTAATTCAGTTCGAATTAATAAACTAAGTGAGGTTCCCACTATTCCTGCTCAAATTCCAAAAATAAAATATAATGTACCAATATCTTTATGATTTGTAGAAAATAGTCATTTTCGCTTAATAAAATGGCTGAGTTAAGCGATAAATTGTAAATTTATTTACGGGAAATTTCTCTTTTATTAGTCTTATATTCAATAATGATATAAAATTGCAAATTTTAAGGTGTAATATTTACTAAGGCTTAAAGATACATTTCTTTATAAATAATTTTGAAGATTATTAGTTTAATTTAACTTAAAACCTTATAAAAAAAATAAAGTTCTAAGAATTATTCCTAATAAAGAGATAAATCTAATAATGTTAATAAAAATTAAATAATTATTTTTAATAAAAATTTTATTTCATTTTAATTTAATGGAATAAAATATTAATGAATAATAAAGAATTCGAATATAAATAAATAATATAATTAATCTTGTTATGGTAAAAATAAATGAAATAATAAATAAATTATTAGATAATAAATAATTAATAATTATTCATTTGGGGAAAAATCCTAAGAATGGGGGTAATCCACCTAAAGATAAAAAATTAATTAAAATTGAAATTTTAATAAAAAAATTTAAATTAAAATTAAATAATTGATTAATATAATAAATATTTAAGGTATAAAATAAAAAACATATATGATTAAAATAAAAAAAGAATAAAATAATAAGTAAATTAATCATAAATTTTCTCTAATAGATAAAGCTGCTAATATTCATTCCTAAATTATTAATTGATGAAAATGCTATTAATTTACGTAGTGAAGATTGATTAAATCTTCTAATTGTACCAATATTACATTTAAAATTATAACTAAAAATAATAAATTAAAATTTATATAATAAGAAATTAAAATTATTGGGGAAATTTTTTGTCATGTTATTAAAATAAAACAATTTAATCAGGATAATCCTTCTATAATATTAGGAAATCAAAAATGGAAAGGTACTGATCCTATTTTTATTAATAAAGATGAATTAATAATAATTGAAAATAAATTATCAATAAAAAAAATTTTTAAATGATAATATACATAATAAAATAGAAAATAAAAAAATTAATTGATG
>NW_026974794.1:0-3168 GCF_037043105.1 Vanessa tameamea
CTACCTCTTTCCGTTGTTCGGCGCGATTGTGGGGCCCTCTGTCCTGCATCCGTCGACGCATCACACTCCCGGATCGGCCTCTCCGTTCCGGAGATATTCTGGAAAAACCGAAAATTTTGTTAACTTTTTTCTTTGCATTTTTTCTATTTTTTAATTTTAACTTTTTTATTTGCATTCGTATCTCTTTCTACTGTTTGGCGCGTTTGTGGGTCCTTCTGTCCTGCATCCGCAGAGATATCACACTACCGGATCGGCCTCTCCGTTCCGGAGTAATTAATTTTTTAAAACGAACATCGAATCGATTATTCGTTAAAAAATCGGTTCACGCTTTAAAGTCTACCTAAGCGGTTCGAATCTTCGAATCGTCGAAGTACACTTTAAAAATTTTTTTCGTGTTTCCTTCGCGGAAAAAATCTTTTTAAATATTACTTTGCGCTCTCATTTGCTCCCTGCATTTTGAATTTTTCTAAACTTTTAATTTCACCTGTTTTACCTGTTTTTTCTTGCTTTTTTCGATTTTTTCCCAGTTTTTCCTCCACAGTAAATCCATCTGCTGTCCTACCTCTTTCCGTTGTTCGGCGCGATTGTGGGGCCCTCTGTCCTGCATCCGTCGACGCATCACACTCCCGGATCGGCCTCTCCGTTCCGGAGATATTCTGGAAAAACCGAAAATTTTGTTAACTTTTTTCTTTGCATTTTTTCTATTTTTTAATTTTAACTTTTTTATTTGCATTCGTATCTCTTTCTACTGTTTGGCGCGTTTGTGGGTCCTTCTGTCCTGCATCCGCAGAGATATCACACTACCGGATCGGCCTCTCCGTTCCGGAGTAATTAATTTTTTAAAACGAACATCGAATCGATTATTCGTTAAAAAATCGGTTCACGCTTTAAAGTCTACCTAAGCGGTTCGAATCTTCGAATCGTCGAAGTACACTTTAAAAATTTTTTTCGTGTTTCCTTCGCGGAAAAAATCTTTTTAAATATTACTTTGCGCTCTCATTTGCTCCCTGCATTTTGAATTTTTCTAAACTTTTAATTTCACCTGTTTTACCTGTTTTTTCTTGCTTTTTTCGATTTTTTCCCAGTTTTTCCTCCACAGTAAATCCATCTGCTGTCCTACCTCTTTCCGTTGTTCGGCGCGATTGTGGGGCCCTCTGTCCTGCATCCGTCGACGCATCACACTCCCGGATCGGCCTCTCCGTTCCGGAGATATTCTGGAAAAACCGAAAATTTTGTTAACTTTTTTCTTTGCATTTTTTCTATTTTTTAATTTTAACTTTTTTATTTGCATTCGTATCTCTTTCTACTGTTTGGCGCGTTTGTGGGTCCTTCTGTCCTGCATCCGCAGAGATATCACACTACCGGATCGGCCTCTCCGTTCCGGAGTAATTAATTTTTTAAAACGAACATCGAATCGATTATTCGTTAAAAAATCGGTTCACGCTTTAAAGTCTACCTAAGCGGTTCGAATCTTCGAATCGTCGAAGTACACTTTAAAAATTTTTTTCGTGTTTCCTTCGCGGAAAAAATCTTTTTAAATATTACTTTGCGCTCTCATTTGCTCCCTGCATTTTGAATTTTTCTAAACTTTTAATTTCACCTGTTTTACCTGTTTTTTCTTGCTTTTTTCGATTTTTTCCCAGTTTTTCCTCCACAGTAAATCCATCTGCTGTCCTACCTCTTTCCGTTGTTCGGCGCGATTGTGGGGCCCTCTGTCCTGCATCCGTCGACGCATCACACTCCCGGATCGGCCTCTCCGTTCCGGAGATATTCTGGAAAAACCGAAAATTTTGTTAACTTTTTTCTTTGCATTTTTTCTATTTTTTAATTTTAACTTTTTTATTTGCATTCGTATCTCTTTCTACTGTTTGGCGCGTTTGTGGGTCCTTCTGTCCTGCATCCGCAGAGATATCACACTACCGGATCGGCCTCTCCGTTCCGGAGTAATTAATTTTTTAAAACGAACATCGAATCGATTATTCGTTAAAAAATCGGTTCACGCTTTAAAGTCTACCTAAGCGGTTCGAATCTTCGAATCGTCGAAGTACACTTTAAAAATTTTTTTCGTGTTTCCTTCGCGGAAAAAATCTTTTTAAATATTACTTTGCGCTCTCATTTGCTCCCTGCATTTTGAATTTTTCTAAACTTTTAATTTCACCTGTTTTACCTGTTTTTTCTTGCTTTTTTCGATTTTTTCCCAGTTTTTCCTCCACAGTAAATCCATCTGCTGTCCTACCTCTTTCCGTTGTTCGGCGCGATTGTGGGGCCCTCTGTCCTGCATCCGTCGACGCATCACACTCCCGGATCGGCCTCTCCGTTCCGGAGATATTCTGGAAAAACCGAAAATTTTGTTAACTTTTTTCTTTGCATTTTTTCTATTTTTTAATTTTAACTTTTTTATTTGCATTCGTATCTCTTTCTACTGTTTGGCGCGTTTGTGGGTCCTTCTGTCCTGCATCCGCAGAGATATCACACTACCGGATCGGCCTCTCCGTTCCGGAGTAATTAATTTTTTAAAACGAACATCGAATCGATTATTCGTTAAAAAATCGGTTCACGCTTTAAAGTCTACCTAAGCGGTTCGAATCTTCGAATCGTCGAAGTACACTTTAAAAATTTTTTTCGTGTTTCCTTCGCGGAAAAAATCTTTTTAAATATTACTTTGCGCTCTCATTTGCTCCCTGCATTTTGAATTTTTCTAAACTTTTAATTTCACCTGTTTTACCTGTTTTTTCTTGCTTTTTTCGATTTTTTCCCAGTTTTTCCTCCACAGTAAATCCATCTGCTGTCCTACCTCTTTCCGTTGTTCGGCGCGATTGTGGGGCCCTCTGTCCTGCATCCGTCGACGCATCACACTCCCGGATCGGCCTCTCCGTTCCGGAGATATTCTGGAAAAACCGAAAATTTTGTTAACTTTTTTCTTTGCATTTTTTCTATTTTTTAATTTTAACTTTTTTATTTGCATTCGTATCTCTTTCTACTGTTTGGCGCGTTTGTGGGTCCTTCTGTCCTGCATCCGCAGAGATATCACACTACCGGATCGGCCTCTCCGTTCCGGAGTAATTAATTTTTTAAAACGAACATCGAATCGATTATTCGTTAAAAAATCGGTTCACGCTTTAAAGTCTACCTAAGCGGTTCGAATCTTCGAATCGTCGAAGTACACTT